>NC_091131.1:34756740-35019240 GCF_040183065.1 Periplaneta americana | reverse complement strand
AGGAGTAATCATTAAGATATTTTCAGTGATTTACAGAAGAAAAGGTTGTTAGCATTAGGAGTAATCATTAAGATATTTTCTGTGATTTACAGAAGAAAAGATTGTTAGCATTAGTAGTAGTCATTAACATAAATGGTTTCTTGGCAACGAAATATTTTCCGTGATTTAAAGTAGGAAAGTTGGCTAGCATTAGTAGTGATTGAGATATTTTCAGTGATTTACAGAAGAAAAGGTTGTTAGCATTAGTAGTAATCATTAAGATATTTTCAGTGATTTACAGAAGAAAAGGTTGTTAGCATTAGTAGTAATCATTAAGATATTTTCAGTGATTTACAGAAGAAAAGGTTGTTAGCATTAGTAGTAGTCATTAACATAAATGGTTTCTTGGCAACGAAATATTTTCCGTGATTTAAAGTAGGAAAGTTGGCTAGCATTAGTAGTAATTGAGATATTTTCAGTGATTTACAGAAGAAAAGGTTGTTAGCATTAGTAGTAATCATTAAGATATTTTCAGTGATTTACAGAAGAAAAGGTTGTTAGCATTAGTAGTAGTCATTAACATAAATGGTTTCTTGGCAACGAAATATTTTCCGTGATTTAAAGTAGGAAAGTTGGCTAGCATTAGTAGTAATTGAGATATTTTCAGTGATTTACAGAAGAAAAGGTTAGCATTAGGAGTAATCATTAAGATATTTTCAGTGATTTACAGAAGAAAGGGTTGTTAGCATTAGGAGTAATCATTAAGATATTTTCAGTGATTTACAGAAGAAAAGGTTGTTAGCATTAGTAGTAATCATTAAGATATTTTCAGTGATTTACAGAAGAAAAGGTTGTTAGCATTAGTAGTAGTCATTAACATAAATGGTTTCTTGGCAACGAAATATTTTCCGTGATTTAAAGTAGGAAAGTTGGCTAGCATTAGTAGTAATTGAGATATTTTCAGTGATTTACAGAAGAAAAGGTTGTTAGCATTAGTAGTAATCATTAAGATATTTTCAGTGATTTACAGAAGAAAAGGTTGTTAGCATTAGTAGTAGTCATTAACATAAATGGTTTCTTGGCAACGAAATATTTTCCGTGATTTAAAGTAGGAAAGTTGGCTAGCATTAGTAGTAATTGAGATATTTTCAGTGATTTACAGAAGAAAAGGTTAGCATTAGGAGTAATCATTAAGATATTTTCAGTGATTTACAGAAGAAAGGGTTGTTAGCATTAGGAGTAATCATTAAGATATTTTCAGTGATTTACAGAAGAAAAGGTTGTTAGCATTAGTAGTAATCATTAAGATATTTTCAGTGATTTACAGAAGAAAAGGTTGTTAGCATTAGTAGTAGTCATTAACATAAATGGTTTCTTGGCAACGAAATATTTTCCGTGATTTACAGTAGGAAAGTCGGCTAGCAATAGTAGTAATTGAGATATTTTCAGTGATTTACAGAAGAAAAGGTTGTTAGCATTAGTAGTAATCATTAAAATATTTTCAGTGATTTACAGAAGAAAAGGTTGTTAGCATTAGTAGTAATCATTAAGATATTTTCAGTGATTTACAGCAGAAAAGTTAGTTAGCATTAGTAGTAGTCATTAAGATATGGTTTCTTGGCAACGAAATATTTTCAGTTATATACAGAAGAAAATGTTGTTAGCATTAGTATTAGTTTATCTGTTTCAGTTACGCACGCAGAATTTTGTCAAATGGGGGAAGTCAATATTGAAATTGTTTACAATTTACAAATATGGTCCACGAAGTGCTTTACAAAATTTAGGAAATTGAAAAACTCACTCTGCTCGTTTTTCAAACTTTTCCTCAATTTTGTAAAAGATACTTCCCAACCTTGTGTCGTAATATACTATTGCAACATAGCTTAAATATACACTTCCACACTACGTATAATTAAAAAGTAAAACGAAAAAAAAAAATTCCTAATCAATATTGTTCCCGAGAGAGAGAGATATGGAATGTTTCCAAATAACGCACATAATGAAATTATGGCTGGGTTATTGGCTCCAGCAACAGAGGTTAAGAAACTGGGACCTTCACAACACTTAACGGCGCGACATTCGATTTCTTGGTATAGAGGTCAATTCCGACCCAGTGGTTCGAGTAGAAAGTTAACAGCGAGGTCATTAACTAAGAAGGAGAAACCCGATCATCCCGCCCGATCTGCATGTTAAGGATCATTTCTATAAGATATTATCGATTTGAACTCAATCGAACGCTTCTTACTTGTTAATATGCTGCGTTAAATTAAGTAACATATTAACCATATATTGTTGCTAGAAAACGAAATAATTCTGATACTAAAACTGAAATAAAACAGTCAATAGTATGTTAATTTGTCTTTTTTAAATGCAATTAATAACATCAAGTTACCATATTAAACAAATTTGTTGTATTAAAAAGGTAATACCATTTTAACGTGTAGGAAAGTAATGAGGTTAGAATTTTATTTAACTGATGCTGCAATTTCATCAGTCAGCAACACAATGAAGTTGAATTGATCATGCAATCTTATGCGCAGAAGAGCTCTAAACCTAGCCACCAACGGATTTGACGATCAATATAATGCGAAATTCTGTAATAATTTTTAATAAGTAAGCCAATTTTATGAAGTAAGTATGGAAATATGTTGCTCTTTACTGTTATCAGATCGTTACTTTATGGTAACAATTAGTTCCAAAGCATATTGAAAGCAAAAATTATATGCTGATCTGCACAAAAAGAATCTAACTTATACATCGGTTTCAACAATCGCTAAAACAATGAAGTTGATTTCATCATGTGATCTTATGCTCATAAGAGCTCTAAACATAGCCATTCACGAATTTGATGACCAAATGTTAAATTCTGTAATTTAATAAATAAGCCAATTTTATGAAGTGATGTAACTTATTCTTTACTGTTATTAGATCGTTATTTTACAGTAACAATTCATTTACCAGAGTTTTGAAAACCAAAATCACCTACTGACTTGCACAAACAAAATATAACCGATGCAGAGATTTCAACACATCATGTAATATTATGCGCAGAAGACCTGTAAATCTAGCCACCCACGGATATGACGACCATTATAATACCAAATTCTGTAACCATTTTAAATAAGTAGAATTTAACTGATGCAGCGCGATTTCAACAATCAATAACACAATGAAGCTGATTTCATCATGTGACCTTATGCGCAGAAGAGCTCTAAATCTAGCCGTCCACGTACTTGACGATCACTATAGTGCCGAATTCTGTAACAATTTGTAATAACTTAACTATAAAATACGTAGGTCTATGCAAGAAGATGTGTTGACGAAGTAACTTATTCTTTACTGTTATTACTATGTTACTTTACGATAATAATTGGTTTTAGAGCGTCTTGGAAGCCACGGTTACCTGCTCGTCTGCATATTTTCTGTGTTACTACACGACGGTGAATTAATTATTGTTTACCATGTCGGTGGATGTGATGTACATGCCAAATTAATTTTCATTACATAATATATACATTGTGGAGGGCGACAACGGGAATCCTTGACCTCTCCAGTCATTAAGCATACTGTCAGCGGCAAACTGGACCTCCAGATCGTGTCGCTGCGTGTTTTAATTGTAGCCTCCGGGTCTGAGGCTTCTCGGTTCGATTCCATTCAGATGATGTGGTGTTTATGTAATAGTTCTCTCTTAAGAACTTCGATTTTAATCACTCGTACTCATTACCGTCGCTGTGTATGCGCTTAATGATCAGAATCGTGCACAACCGGTTACGAAAATATAAATTATGTATTGGTATTAAACGCCTTGCGCTGTAGTCAGTATGCAAAGCTCTTCCGTATGGCGGTGTGTCTCAGGTTCGGTTTAACGAATATTCGAGTCGTTTCTCACTCTTTGTAGGTGAACGGTAAAGGCAGACCACATTGAGCCATGCAGGAGTTTCAAGAGCCCTTGCAAGGACGCGATTATCTTCGGGTAGATCTACAATTTAATTCATAATTCTTCTTTTCTCACTACAATCAATCAATCAATCAATCAATCAATCAATCAATCAATCAATCAATCAATCAATCAATCAATCTATCAATCAATCGACTCGTTGATTCATTCATCCATGGGTTCATTGATTGAATCACTGACTGATTCAGTGATTCACTGACCGATTCATTAATTGATTCGTCAATTGATTGATTGATTCATTCATTCATTCGTTCATTCAGGTATTAAGTTGGTATCGTCAAGAGATCATACTTACTTATTGGCTTTTAAGGAACCCGGAGGTTCATTGCCTCCCTTACATAAGCCCGCCATTGGTCCCTATCCTGAACAAGATTAATCCAGTCTCTATCATCATCTCCTACCTCCCTCAAATCCATTTTAATATTATCTTCCCATCTACGTCTCGACCTTCCCAAACGTCTTTTTCCCTCTGGTCTCCCAACTAACACCCTATATGCATTTCCCATTCCGAGGCTTATTTGAAGGTTTCGTAACAAGCTGTTTTTTACGGTGATGGGTTGTTAGCCCTTCGCCCAATCCCAAAGCTGGAGGACCACCCCTCATCGGCTGTCCGCGACTGTTTATTCAATATATTCGCAGCTACCCTTCATATCTGGAGGCCGTCTCCTCGATCCGCAACCTGAGGACGCGCCATGCCGTGGTGATAGGGACCCACAATACATGGGTCAAGAGACCATATCTTCTTAAAAATGATTTATTAATAAAATAATGCATCTGCTTAGAGTAAGTAAAATACATTAACAACTACTGTTTTACAGGTATCTATTTTGGGTTTAAAGTGTAAACCAGTAGTCGTCAGCATGAGTTAAATGGGTAAAGTATAAGAAATGTATCAGAATATGCACCGTCTTGCAGAAGGAAAAGTGAAAAAGCTTACCCGTCAGCATCCACGGATGCAATATCTTATCCGGGGGCAAGAGACGCTAGCCCGAGGGTGCACTGTGCTGATGACCGCTGGTATAAATGTTACAACAGAATGTATGCTCTCATTTTCTTTTCTATTTACTAAGTAACTGTACTTAATTTATTCTATTCTTGCACTTCTTTACACATCAAATTTTATATTATGCATTACACATTTCCTTCGTTATTACCGGTGTCCCATTTGTTCATCTATATATGTTATGAAGATAAGTGTAGTAAAGTATGCAATCAATTGTAGACCTATATTAAGCAAATAATTTTTTTAATTATACGTGGTAAATTTCCTTCGTTACTCCGTTTGTATACTCAGAAAATGTCAGTGTTCTGTCTAGCAAATAAAACATCAGGGGCAACCGGTTGAAATTCGAACATTCGGTCGGATGCTCTACCTTGACGGATGCTCTCTGACCTGTAGAATGAAAACCAGTTATTAGCCCTATTTTGCAGATCTCCATCAATGATGTTGAATGGCTGATACAGTCAAGTGAAGACACACCGCTATGTGAGTCCAACTTTAAGAAGGTCGTCTAGGTTGGAAAATTTTTAGTACCTGAGACAGTGGAACAAGTGGACAGCTTCAAATACTTGGAGTGTACTGTAAGTAGTAATGTGAGCTTCTGCCAAGAAGCCTATAAGAAGATAGCAATAGCAAAGGAAGTTTTACAGTCCGCGTCACCGTTTTTGGCGTGTGAAATAAGTACAGGGGACGTTAAGTGCTAGTTTTTTAAATTTGCCGCAGTCTGTCCGACGACTGAGTTTGGGAAATGGCTGATGTGACGTGTATAGGAAGTGGTACCATTCTCAGCTGCACTAGCAAGATGCTCACAAACTGGGCACCATGTATCTAGGACACACGCCAAAAACGCTGGCGCTAGCTGTAATAGAAAAAGGAGCATATTCTGTGGACCTCTGGAAAAAATAACTAAGGAAGAGACTAGTGAAGTGCTTCCTGTAGAATGTGGACCAAGTGTGTGAATCTCAGGGGAGATTATGTTGAGAAATAAAGATTGTTTCAGAATAATGCTAGTTTAATTTCTATGTCAGGCTATGAACGTTTGAAACAACCCTCGTAGCCTTTTATTTTATTCTATTCATAGAGGTAACCTTAAATCTTACAACAAATTGTATTTATTAATCCTAATTCCATTACCTTAATTCCTGTATGTTACACGCAATCACAAGGATTTCCTCAAATTCTCTCTCACTTTTGAACCATTATTCAAAATACACACAGGGTGATTCAAAATGATGGAAACTTTCACATACTCACTATAAAGTAATTATTAGGCCTAATGATAGAACAATATACTGTGAATTAATTGTTATTAAAACTCTCATATTTCAAATACCCACTTCATAAATACTCAATGTGACAACTTCTTGTCCCTTGGTATATATCAATACACTAATTCTTGCCTTACTCTCTTCAAAATGTTTCTTTATGGATATAATGGCAGCTATGATTGTTTTGTTCCTTAATTGTGAAGTTCTTGCGGCGGCACAGGTAACATATGAATAACGTCCTTCACCTACCCCCAAAGAAAGAAGTCGAATGGTTTAAGGTCTGGTGATCTAGTAGGCCAAGCGGTAACAGCACGACCAATACAATAATGTGGCAGATGTTTACTGAAGGATGCGGATTTCATTATGGAAATAACTGATTAAAAACGCATTTACAGTGTGACGGATATTTTTAATCAGTTAATTTTGTACGTTATTACGTGAATGAAGCGTTTTTCGAAGAAATGACAAAGGAACATTTTTTTCGGCTTGTTTTTCGCGTTGATATCTTATCACCCATACGTCTCAATATCCAATAGTTTTGCCATAAATGGGAGTCAAACTTCGGACACAAATTATTTGTTTTTTTTTTGTTTGTTTGTTTGTTTGTTTGTTTGTTTGTTTTTTTTGACTAAATCAAATTCAAATACAAATTGACATTTGACTTTTTGATTACTTACAATCTAAAGATTATGTTCTCAAATTTAATGCATTTACACCCCTTTCGCCCTATAAGACATAAGCAAAACATGTAGAAAGTAAGACAAAAGAGATGAAGAGAGGGAGGATGAGGAAATTAAGGAAAAAATAAATGCAAGGGAATGGAAGAACAGAGAAAAAAAAGAAGGAAAGGAAAAGAAAACTTAAAAGAGAAAATAAAAAAGCAAACCAGTAAATGTCATTACTTTGATCGCATCCTGTGCACACTTTATTGTGTCGAAAGATTTCGCCTCCTGATTCAATTTCTCGCGCTGTTGTCTGGTGAGTGAAAGACAGTTTCCACAGTTCCGTGTACTTCGTCTACGTGCTGAAAAGGCGATCTCCTTTCCATGGACGTGCGGGCAGTAACAGGTGAGAAGCAAACCGCAAGTCTCGCACCATTTCTCGATAGAGTGCAGCACTTTCAAACAATTCACAATGCCCATAACTGCATGTACTGCTGCATTGTGTTTCGAGCAACAAAATTCAATTCTCTAATTCGAAATAACATACCAGCAAGGCGTGCAATGTCAAGAATAAGAAACAGTAACTTTCAGTGAAGTGGTATTTGAGATGTGTAGCTTCTTGGAGTTCTTAAATTGTAGTAAAGTATGCAAAAATATTTTATATATTTAACATAATATAGACCTAATATAATTTAATTTAGTAGTTTGACCCAATATTTTGGGTTTGCCCTGCGACACAAAATAGCTCACAATAAAATTAAAAATTAAAAATTATATAAACAGGTTTCAGACAAAAGTGAATAAGACATAAGAAAAAAAATAGAACCAAGTGTAATTTAAATTGAATGTATACCATAAAGATGCTGATGAAATATCGCTACAGAAAAATTTATTATGGTGGTGACGATGGCATCCTGAAGATCTCTCGTCAGCTTGTATTTTTCCCTCCACTTTACAAATGCTTTCGGAATGGTGCCTCTCTCTCCGAAGAAGAGACCGGTAACTGTGATTTTTTCTATGTTGTATTTCGCCGATAGGTACTGAATCGTGGGCTCGTAGATGTTCTTTTTCTCTTCGTTCACTTCAGATGGTTGAGTGGCTGAGATTTCAAATCTAATGGTAGGATCAATTATTTCGGCTGTCTGTTTATTCCTATTTATAGCTATGCTATCGATCCTACGATTGCTTCCACCATCAGCAATACAATGAACTTCCTCGTGAACGTCTAGATTTTTGGATCGAAGTGCATCTGCGATCATAGAACGTATGGTGTTGTGACGTTTTATTCTGAGTACTTCTCCCTGTGGGCAACTCCCAAGCTAATGTGGTAAAGTTTCATAGTCACTGCAGTGCCTACAGTGGGTTGTGCCTGTAGAGCGACCAGGGAGAGAACGTACTGGTGCCACCATCGCAGTCATAAAACGTTTTCTGTATTTCATTATCATATAATACGGAGTTGTTACATACTTCACTACATGAGCCGTTCAGAGTAGAAGCGGCGTAAGTCAAAAATAGGTAATGAGGGTTAAAGTAAACATTCTGTAAAATACAGCGCAAAGCAGCAAATTATATTCAATTTATTTAAACTATTAGTAGCCAGTGGATAGCAGGAAGGACATATTAATTGCTACTTTGCGCTGTATTTTACAGAATTTTTACTTTAAACCTCATTACCTAATTTTGACTTACGCCACTTTTGCTCTGAACGGCTCATATTATGTAACGACATATACCACAATAGATACAGGGTGTTGAAGAAACGCATTCAGTATTTTAAGAGGTGGCACTATTAAATAAAATAATAAAAAAGGTTGAATAAACATAATAGCGCTTAAAATTAGTATCTTCCGAGATATGACTATTTTTTCAATAACACCACACGAGATGCTCAATGTGATTTCTATTAAGAAAAAAACACTGAATATTCTGGCAAGGAGTAGTAGTCATCCAAACAAAAAAATCTAATAAACGTAGACCCTGAAATTAAAATCTTCCGAAACAATAATATTTTTTGTTGAACAATATAGGAGAATTCACCGAGTTAGCTCTGTGGTAGCGTGTCTGTCTCCAGACTAACCAGTCAGGGTTCGATCCCCGGCGTGGTCAGAAAATTTCATGTAAAATTTCTACCTCGGGATTAGTAGAGATGGCGGTGCACAATTTCTAATCACTAGATTGTGCACCAATATGCCTGGGTTAAATCCCAAATCTCTCCGCAGTGCAAGTGAAGAGATGACATATTTCACTGTTGACAGTGATTCGTCCGTCGGACGGGGACGTTAAGCCTGGCGGCCTCCTTGGTGCTATTCGACAGGAGTAGGCTACGTGCTGGCACCGGGTTTCCCCCTTCTCTCTTCCTCATCATCACTCATACCGTACACTACACTTACACGAACACTTAAACATATCTCACCCAGTGGCGACTCGTGATATTTTTTGTTTGTTGAATATGAGACTGACGATTGATGACCAAGACAGAAAATAATAATAATAATAATAATAATAATAATAATAATAATAATAATAGAGCATGCGAAATTAATTTCTTGCTACAGTTAAATTCTTCTAAATGATCAATTACAACTTCAGATATGCTTTCGGCAGTCCTGTCATCTGAAAGTCCTGTTAATTCTTGTATTTTATTATAGCTTAATTTATTTATTTTTATGTAATTTTGGTTTTTATTCATTTTATTTTTTATATTATATCATTTTAAATTATTTATTATTTCGTTTATTCTATTCTTTTAAAATGACCAATGAACTGCATTTAAGGAGGCTACAAGGTTACTTGAAAATTCGTATTGTTTCCAGGGTTTCCACACCACCACCCAGAAAGAAGGGTCGTAGTATTAGGATATATGGTCATATCCTCAAACGCGGTTTGAGACAAGCCATACCCCGCCCTCCGCACTCACCCCTGTCCGTAACTTCACTGCTAGAAAAAACCGTTTGCTGTAAGATATTTGGATGGTTCCTCGGAAAGTATTCCTAAGGTCGGAGATATGACAACTCACGACATAAAGTGGAAGTTTGAAGTAAATTATTACATCGGGATGCATTAAAAATCAAAATCTGTAATTAAAATCTTTTCTATCCTCAGAGGCATCAAATTAAACTGTAGGATCATTATTATATCCTTCATGGAGGAATCGCAACTGATCTCACTCTAGTACACGACATAACCACAGTCTAGTATATACAGTCGCGAAGCTCAATACGTAGTAAATATGCATACATTAGATAGTTGCTCACCACTAGGATCGCTAATATCGCCTCATTACAGGCAATGCAAAATAGTACCGTCACAGTCTATTGTTTCTAGCACACTCAAAACTCAAGCTTCGTGACTGTATATAGTAGACTGTGACGTAACTCTCCACAGATACACATCACGTACAGCGTTCCCTAAGACGTAAGGCAGAAGAATGCGTTTCAGTGAATGGATATCAAATTTATTTCAAGATACGCCATTCACTTACAGTACACAATGCATATTGACATACAATGTAACTTAAAGCTCACTCTGACAGGAACAGAAATCTCATTTGGACAAAGCATCGTGTTCGATAACTATTAACACTACGAGAACTGTGGAGAACTTATTTACCAAAGTCAGTAATTCTATATTAAAAAGTATTATAAACTTTCTGGCCAATCTCCGAGACAAGATGCAGACTTCAGAATCGCGTGTTAGCTCAAAACTGGAATTATGGTGGGGAAGGAATTCGAGACAGACACGTTGCGTGCAACACCGGCGATTAGTCCACTTCGTAAATGTAAACTTGGACAGACGTGCGTCTAGATATTAGAACGCGCACAACTGTGTGATGATAAAAAAGCGTATGTATGTATGTATGTATGTATGTATGTATGTATGTATGTATGTATGTATTTTTTATTGAGAACATCAACTGCATGTCCCATTACATAGTAATATTACATGCATTATACTAAATAATTTACATGTGTAATTACAATATTATGCTACAATGTGCTTTTTCATAATATGAGAGTTGAATTTACACATCACCTTAACTAAATTTAATCCTATACTTATAAGATTGAAATTTCTATAAACATGCCTGGGTTAATTTACATTTGAAATTACAATATTGTGTCATACTTTGCTTATAATAACTATTTCTGATGATTATCTTACATGTTTCCATAATATGAAAATAAAGTACATCTTGTCTTAGTTAATTATCATCATATAGCCTACCTAAAAACTTGAAATATTTATTTTATACCTAAAGTGAGCCATATGTACAATTTTAATATTTTTTCACCATTAGATTATATTTGTTTGTAAGACCGACTACCTGAATTTTATATCTGCTTAACCATCTCTTTTCTTATATTCTATATTTACAGTTTGTTTATCATATTATTTCATAATTGATTCCATTATGTATGTATGTATGTATGTACGTATGTATGTATATATGTATGTATGTATGTATGTATGTATGTATGTATGTATGTATGTATGTATGTATGTATGTATGTATGTATGTATGTCGCAGAGTCTTGAAAAGAATTATGCTCACTTTGGTAACATATTTTTTTAGTTGATTATTTAACGACGCTGTATCAACTACTAGGTTATTTAGTATTGATGAGATTGCTGTTAGCGAGATGGTATTTGGCGAGGTAAGGCCGAGGATTCGCCATAGATTACCTTGTATTCACATTACGGTTGGGGAAAACCTCGGAAAAAATCCAACCAAGTAATCAGCCCAAGCGGAGATCGAACACGCGTCCGAACGCAACTTCAGGCAAGAGCCTTAACCGACTGAGCCACGCCGGTGGCTGGGTAACATATTCAATACATCTTATAAATATGACTACATCTCTTGGAAATCGAACCAATTTCCTGTGGTGAGAAGTACTCTTCTAGAATTTATGCTTTTAAATTTTAGAATTTTAAACTGTAAATTTTATTCATAGTTGATCCGATGATGTACAGTGAAAATGAACTCAAACGTACAATGAGGGACATAATAATTGAGCGACTTGAATTTTTATAAGTCAAAGAATGCCACACTGCGCATGCTCTGAGCCGAAAGTTTTCAGTCATAATTTGATGAGATATTCGCTTCGCTTTTTGTACATTTGAAATGTGGATATGGAGAAGGATGGGGCGTGTGAAATGGACAGAGTAAGAAACGAATGTGTGTTAGAAAGAGTGGATGAAGAAAGAATGATGTTGGAACTGATCAGGAAGAGGAAAAGGAATTTGATGGGTCTACTCAAGGATTCACTAAAAGGAATGGTGAACGGGAGAAGAGTTCGTGGCAGAAGAAGATATGAGATGATAGACGACATTAAGATACATGGATCATATGCGGAGATAAAGAGGAAGGCAGAAAATAGGAAGGACTGGAGAATGCTGGGTTTGCAGTGAAAGACCTGCCCTTGGGCAGAACACTATGAATGAGTGAAAACGCCCGAAATGAGCGAAAACGTTAATAAACTAACAAAGGTATCTTATATGTTTAAATATTAATTTGAATAAAAGATAAGTTAATGACGGAAACAATAATACAATCTTTGAAGTACTCTTCTGTGAGTTAAGAGTATTATTACCACAATCTAGTATAACTTATACAGCCACGAAGCTCAATACGTAATAAATATGCATACATAGATAGTTTCTGACCACTAGGGTCGCTACTATCGCCTCATTACAGACAATGCGAAATAGTACCTGCACAGTCTATTGTTCCTAGCATCCTCACAACCCAAGCTTCGTGACTGTATATACTAGACTGTTGTATTACTTTCATGGTAATCTTCACTTCAGGAAATATTTGGTAACACGAAGTCGTAAGGCTATTACTAAGTAACTTGGAAGCAAGATTAGCGTCGAACCCTGAATTTTCAACATCGACAGGCCTGTGAGGAATGGATCGCGTCATCAAGGTCATTTTCGCAACTAATGGAGTTGCACGGAGGCCTTCTAGAAACAGAACTGTCATCATCTTGCAGTTTCCATTAACGTTACATAATGCACAGTTGATAAGGCGTCATTATATAAGCTAATAGAGTAAGAAAAATAGGTGGTTCACTTCTTGAATCTATACACAACGCCTCTCAGTCGGAACCGGGATAATCATTGTCTTGATTACAATGTACTGCAGTGCACGAAGGACAGAACAACTTCTGTGCTTTGCATTCGGACTTTGGATAATGGCAGTCGAAATGGGACTTCCCATAATCGTATAGAAGCACTGTACGTGATTCGAATTAAAAAAAATGTATATATATTTTTTCAGATCGTCGGGTTAATAGAGCACGAAAAAGTCATAGTCGGCGCTATGAGAATGCGTTAAGAAGGAAAGAAAGAATGAGGAAAAGGGGAAAAAACTGACAGAGAATTTTAGAAAATCCCAATGATTGCGTGAAATGTCTATACTCGAATTTAAATAAAGAAATACAATAGTTATGTACAGTAGTGGCAAAAAAAAATCGGACCGATCCTTGTAGCTGATTTCAGAGCCTTGTTCACTCCAGAGCACGATAGAGTGGTAACTAAGACTTTCGTGGTTCGAATCCTGCCTGGGAATGAAACTTTTTTTTTTGTTGTTCCTTATTCAAATTTATTCCCAATACTTTTCGATTGCTGGTAATATTCATGTTCTGGAAATAATAAATTAAGTAGTAAAATATCGCTGCAATCGAAAAGTCTGTATGTGACTGTGGACAACGTTCTTTCATTTGCTGTGCATGGTGCAGGAAATATGTATGTTTTGTGTGTTTTTATGACATCATAATGAATCGGGTACAAAATGAAATGGAATAGCTGCTACAGAAATAGAACAGACGCCAGTGACACATCTTACCTTCCTACGTGAGCAGTATTTCATTGTTTATCCTTTATAGTACAATGTTAGTTAATTAGTAATTTGTTTAAAACATGATGAAGCATACAAGACATTGAGAAATATGATATAGGTATGTAAATAGATAACTGTGATCACAATATTAATCATTATTAAAAGAAAAAATATAGAATCAGTTAAGATTCGAACTCAGATTGCCTTGATAACAACTCAGCATCCAACCATATGGGCTACGCTGTTACACAGGCTATTGCTTCCCTATTGAGCACCTAACGGAAGTACGTCACAAACAATAGTCAATATTTCCAAAACGAGGGGTCATTGGCCACCCATACCAGGTATGACTTTAAACAGTACGTCTTGTACTTTCATCTCACACAATCTTACTGCATTCGGTGATATACAGAGCGTGTCCTCTCCTGGTTAGTTCAGGGCAAGCTCTAATTAATGCATTATATATTGTGAGTCCAAAATTTCTGCTTCTATGGTACCACGAGTGACGTCATAGAATTACAAGAAAATGGGACTATTTTATGCGTGTAAATTGAGGGCACATAAAAATGAAAACAGGAAAAGAAAGATTAGATGAAAGAAACACGTGAAAAAAAAACTAAAGAAGAAGGAAAAGAACAAAGAAAAAAATGGAGTATCAGAGGAAGGAGACAAAGGGAAAGTAAGATTAATAAAATAGAGATAAAGGAATACAACGAAGAAGACACAAGTGAGAAGATTCTTAAAGCACACATATCAGTCAGGAACTACAACAAAATAGCAACATTACAGCTACAGCGGATCAGTAATGGCGGTGATACACAGTTACTCGAAAAATAAAACCTGCTTCTTAGATGTTTTGTTGGGTGCAATTCATACGCCCGGGATTGAACCTCGGCCCGCTTTGTCGAGATGCCGTCAGCTGACAAGACCTACAGATGGGCGTATTTTGAACATGACTTATCTGGGAATATATCGATCCTAGGCACAGCAAGGGTTAAAAATGCATGACTAAGGAGTAAGAAATTAGATGACTATGTGGTAGACGCTGAACAGAAAAGATTCATCATCCTCGGATGAGACAGCAAGAGTCACCGAGAGTCACGTCTCGCATCCGAGTCACCGCAGGTATTTTCACTTTCGTCTCAGGAGTGATTCTTCGAATACCTTGTTACATCACATTCAAAGCACACTAACCGAGAAGGGATGTTTTCTTAATGCTAGACAAACGTTTGTCGCGGAATTTGTGCAATGCTGAGGAAAAACCGAGCTCTCGGACTGGACAAATGCTTTCTCTAAATCAAACATTTTTTATAACGAATAAACGTCAATTGAAATACGACGTAAGAAGAAAATACTCGTAAAGTGCATTCTTGTTATATGCCAAGAAAAACATATCGAACTTGCAGACTTGATTTGTTTCGATACTCGATATGGAAATCCACGAAATGACAGTGCTAAAATCAATCGCTGTGGAGTAATGGTTAGCCTGCCTGACCGCGAAACGAGCGGATCCGGGTTCAAATCTTGGTTGTGACAAGTTACCTGGTTGAGGTTTTTTCCGGGGTTTTCCCTCAACCCCTTTAAGAGCAAATGCTGTGTAACTTTCGGCGCTGGATCCCGGATTCATTTCGCCTGCATTATCACCTTCATATCTTTCAGACGCTAGATAATCACAGCAGTTGATAAAGCGCCGTAAAATAACCAAAAATAAACAGTGTTAAAAAAGTGACAGGAGATTTATCGTATCCCTATAATTGCATGAAACATTTATGCTGTTCGTGATTTCAAATTTCAAATAAAATTTTACAAAGATTTAAACAACCATGTTATTCTGGGTGACATAAACATTCAAATTTTAGAAAATAGATTAGATAATTTTGGCAACACGTATTTAAATATCATGCATGAATATGGATACGTGAAATACTTAAACTCCATTACTCGTCCATCATCGAATTCATGTCTTGACCATATTTTCCTAAAAACGGGAAATAACTTACATTTTATACCTGGAGTATATGCAAGCGCAATAACAGATCATTATATGACTTTTGCATTGTTGTCAATCAGTAATAAAAGTATTAGCAGAGAAGCCACTGAACCTTCGGACAATTATAAGCTAATTATAAACCATAAAAGCCTAATATCAAATATTAATAATATTAATTGGGAATCTATATTCTACAATGAAGACGCAGATACATGTTTCGATAATTTTTATAAAATACTCTGTAACCTAATTTGTAAATATTCTAATCATGTCCCTCTCAAATTCTCAAGTAAGTACAAAAAAATTAAATCTTGGATTACCACAGGTATTGTTAAATCAATACGATCTAGGGATAAGTTAGCTAAGCAAGTTAAACGAGACCCACAAAACAATGTTTTATTAAATTACTACAAAAAATATAGAAATATTCTCACTAATGTAATAAGAAATCAGAGAATCAAATATTATTCTGAAAAATTTAACAAAAATAAAAATAATCCAAAGCAATTTTGGAAGACCATAAACGAAGCTACTGACACCCAATGTAATAAAAATAGTATATTAAAGACAATTATAAGTCGAAATGGAATAACAATTGAAAACAAGGAAACTATCGCAAATGAATTTAACGATCATTTTACTAATGTAAGTCATGACATCGTATCTAATATAAAAAAGAAAGTATTTGGTACTCATCACTATAAGCTTTATAATAAAAGTATATCATCTATGTTTATGTTTCCTGTAAACGAATGTGAAATCATTAATATTGTAAACAGTTTAAAAAATAATGTGTCTCCGGGTATTGATGGTATTACAACAAATACCCTGAAACTTATTATCGAAGCTATTTCTAAACCACTAGCCTTTATATTTAATTTGTGCATATCTCAAGGTGTATTTCCCTCAGCCCTAAAACATGCTGTGGTGATACCAATTCACAAGTCTGGTGACAAAAATAATCTTAATAATTACAGACCCATTTCACTATTACCTAGTCTCTCTAAGGTATTTGAAAAATGTATAAAAACACGGTTAATAACATTTTTAGAAAAAAATAAACTACTAAATGATAATCAATTTGGTTTCAGAAAAAAATTGTGCACTGATGATGCTATTATGGCAGTTACCTCAAAAATAATTCAAGAATTAGATGTAGGAAATAAATGTCTAGGAATTTTTCTAGACTTACAAAAAGCTTTCGATACGGTCAATCACAGTATACTTTTGAATAAAATGGATAGATTAGGAATTAATGGAATTGCTTTAAAATTATTTAAATCTTACTTAAGTAACAGAACTCAAGCAACTAAAATAAATGATCACCTTAGTAAATCACGTAATATTGACATAGGTGTACCTCAGGGGACGATTTTAGGTCCTGTTTTGTTTTTAATATATATCAACGATTTACTTAAAATTGACATTGAGAAATATTCTGGTACTCTGTATTCTTATGCTGATGATACTGTGGTTATATTTAGCGGTTCGAGTTGGAATGAAACTTATCAAAATTCTAACAGTGGTATTAATATTATTAAAGAATGGCTGGATGCTCACTTACTTTCTTTGAACGTTTCTAAAACAAAATTAATACCATTTTCATTAACATCACATGGCCTTGAGCAACTAGAAATAAATAATAATATAAGTATAACTATACATGATTGTAACCTACCTACTTGCTCATGTAACGCTTTGAGTATATCCTCACAAGTTAAATATTTAGGCATTATTATTGACCAACATTTAAAATGGGACAAGCATATCTCCTTTCTGTGTAACAGATTGCGTAAAACAATCCACAAATTTTCCATTCTACGCTCTTATTTACCTGTTTATGTTCTGCGTACTGTGTACTTAGCTCTGTTTCAATCAATAATTCAGTATGGTATTTTAGGTTGGGGAGGAATGGCAAAATCGACTCTCCGTCCTTTAAATCTGCTCCAAAAAAGAATTATCAAAATTTGTCTATATAAACCTTTTGATTACCCAACAAAATTAATTTTTCAGGAATTTGGCGTATCAAATCTGGAACAAATTTATAAACAAAAATTGCTGATTTACTTCCATAAAAACCACAATAAATTTAAATTTGATCCTCATGAATACCAGACGAGACAAAACTACAGTTTCTTTCTAAATACTCCGAAATGCCACACAACTGCTGGATTAAAACACAGCAGAAATTTTGGACCCAAAATATATAATACATTAATTAGAGCTTACCCTGAGCTAAGTACACTTAACACACATAGATTTAAGAAACAAATCAGATTAATTATTTAATTGTTTAAGCTAATTGAGTTAAAAATTGTTACTCTAATATTCATGTACTTCTTTATTTTCTATTTGTATATAGACATATTACATGCTGTATGTATTTTACCATTTATTAATGTGATTGTGCTCAATGAACTCTCGTAATTTTGTGATATATTTTGTATAACTGATCTGAACTGCGCCCGAGCACGAGCTTCTGCTCTTTCGGGCTGCAATGCCTAATGTAGCTCAAGTGTATAGTATTAATAAATATTATTATTATTATTATTATTATTATTAATGTGACTAGACTATAATATCGTCGTTGTTCCTGCAATAACTCCTATGTGCAAAATATAAAATTTTTCAGTAGGAAGAAAAGACACATCCATTCATCATATGGCAGCCGTACGTAGGAGACTGTGAATTCTTACATTTTGAAACAAAGAAATATAATTACATATAGGAGATTTTACTTGCTGTATCACTATTTAAGTTATTTAATAGAGCAAAAATCTGAAAATCGATAAATACGTCACATAGGAGTTATTGCAGGAACAACGACGATATGTCTTTCTCTTGTTAAATTTTACCGTACCTGCTTACCATGTTTCGGCCTGTTAGGGGCCATCTTCAGAACTGGTTGGTGCTGGTCTTGGCGCCTTTTGTTTGTGTTTCCTGTAGGGGTGTGTTTGTGTAGTGTAATGTGGAGTCAAAGAGTGTCACCAAGACAGAAAATTAATGTGAAAAATTCAATTGTGGTTTATGTAGAATACAGACAATAATAATACTTACTTACTTACTGGCTTTTAAGCAACCCGGAGGTTCATTGCCGCCCTCACATAAGCCCGCCATTGGTCCCTATCCTGAGTAAGATTAATTTTTTTATTTTATTGGGTTATTTTACGACGCTGTATCAACATCTCAGGTTATTTAGCGTCTAAATGAAATGAAGGTGATAATGCCGGTGAAGTGAATCCGGGGTCCAGCACCGAAAGTTACCCAGCATTTGCTCGTATTGGGTTGAGGGAAAACCCCGGAAAAACCTCAACCAGGTAGCTTGTCCCGACCAGGAATCGAACCCGGGCCACCTGGTTTCGCAGCCAGACGCGCTGACCGTTACTCCACAGGTGTGGACAGCAAGATTAATCCACTCTCTATCATCATATCCCACCTCCTTCAAATCCATTTTAATATTATCTTCCCATCTACGTCTCGGCCTCCCTAAAGGTCTTTTTTCCTCCGGCCTCCCAACTAACACTCTATATGCATTTCTGGATTCGCCCATACGTGCTACATGCCCTGCCCATCTCAAACGTCTGGATTTAATGTTCCTAATTATGTAAGGTGAAGAATACAATGCGTGCAGTTCTGTGTTGTGTAACTTTCTCCATTCTCCTGTAACTTCATCCCTCTTAGCCCCAAATATTTTCCTAAGCAATAATAATAATAATAATAATAATAATAATAATAATAATAATAATAATAATAATAATATTCATGTGTCCATAGAGAGCTATAATAATAATAATAATAATTATTATTATTATTATTATTATTATTATTATTATTATTATTATTATTATTATAGCTCTCTATGGACACATGAAAAGGAAAGAACAAAGGCTGTCAAAGCGAGTACCAGAATGAAATCGGTATGGAAGAAAAGGAAGAGATAAACCTCGAAATATGTGAATGAAGTCAAGAAAGCAGCTGTGAAAACGAGTTACAATAACGGGAATAGGAAGATAGAAAATGTTGGATAAAGAAGATAACTGTAGATTTTAGGCATAAAAAGATACTGCTAATGCGTTTGAGACTTGCATTCGGGAGATTCCGGATTCAAACTCCGTGGTCGACCAACCTGACTGGAATTTTTCATGGTTTCCCTCAGTCACAAAGGCGAATACCGGACTGGAAATTTGCATACCATGATTCATCACCGCCTCAATCACCAATATCATAAACATTAAGCAAAATCTAAAATCAGTTACATGACACAAGCCATCTGCAAGACACAACAGAAACAGGAACTCAACAATAGTAAAATATAAGGCTTACTGGTATACCATTAGATCCTAAACACACGACATGACCACATATGTTCAAGCATGTGTAAATCTGCAGTGCTCGGTAAAAGTGATTTTTTTCTGTATGAATTATTGTAATGGGAGGAATACTCATGTATTTTTTTTCCAAGCGAGCAGATGTTCCGTAAGTTGCCAATAAATTATCAAAAAAGGTTTGTGGAAACTGACTTGTGTCACTTTTCCCGAGCACTGCAGAAATAAACTTAACAAAAGTCTACATGTCTGAATGTGTACGAAGCAATCTACTACTGATGAAAGGGGACATGTTTTTTTATGATCCACTTTCAAGAAATACTCAGTTGTCTCATTACTATTTGAAAACATCACTGATTTCCACCTTTGAATATCCTGTGCTTTCGAGATAATTAAAAGCAAACATAATAATTAACGAAACTACAGGCTTATCAATAAATCCGAATTTGAAAATAATTAATTACCTGCTTCAAAAACTAATAAAATAATTAACACATTAACAGCAGCTGCTTGTATAATGCATGCAGTGAGATTGCTGTTAAAACTCTAATGAGCTACAGTCGGGTACGACTGGACAAACATACTGTTAATAGAATGCATTACAGAGACAGGCTGATTCAGCGAGCATCCCCTAGATGTCAGCTGTCTCGCCGGTTGTCATGCCAATCGTTAATAATTCTATATCAATATTCATTGAGCACGTGTGCATCCACGTGGTTCTAGCAGCTGTATTCCCGAGTTTCATTCTGTGGACGCGAGGCAGACGGAGTGGAGAAATGGTTTTCAACTTGTGGGTAGCAAAACCGAATTAGGTAATAATTTTACTTCATTATTAGTAGGCCCTAGATTATACACCACTACAAGTCTGAAGATATAGTCCGTACATTACACTTTGTTTATCCTCACCGTACATTGGTTTAAGGGTACAGTCCGAAGCGATTCTTAGGTCTTTTTTTTTTTTTGCGTTAAAGACGAGAAGTTAACCGAAACTAAAATTGCTACTGTAAATCTGTGAAAAAACACGATTATTTTCCTAAAAGAAGAGTATATTATTCTCGTTCAATTAATACCCAGCCGCTTTCAGAGCGAACGCTTCCCTTTGAAGAGATGTAAGTTTGATTACTGGTTAGGCCTTCTCACATACCGATTCAAATACTTTTGTTTTTTTACTTGATTATTTAACGACACTGTATCAACTACTAGGTTATTTAGCGTAGGTGGAATTAATGATTACGAGATGGGTTTTAGCTAGATGAGTCGCCATAGATTACCTGACATTCGCCTTATGGTTGGGAAAAACCTCGAAAAACATCCAACCAGGTAATCACCCTAAGCGGGAATCGAACTCTCACCCGAACGTTACTCTAGATCGGCAGGCAAGCGCCTCAGTCGATTGAGCTATGCCGGTGGCTATCACTTCTATTACAGAGACTATTACTCTTTTACTACGTCATACTACTTTTGACCAATAAAACGGTACGAAAGGACGTGTTTCAACCAATCATGGCTGCTGATCGCTAAATTTTATCACTTTCCTAGCATTTGTTTATTTTAATTATTTCCCTAGCATTTGTTTGTTTTTATGATTTCCCTAGGATTTGTTTCGTTTGCCAACATTTAAAACTGTAAATTCCTTACGGTATTATAAAACACGCTTTGCGATCGTCATATTCCTCTTACATTAAAAATATATTATATTATTTAATTTAATTGTAGCTGTAATTTTTATTTTAGTTCCTATTTTATTTTCTATATTCATCTTATATTAATATATTATAAGTTATTATATAATTTCGCTGTAACTGTAATTTTAATTTTAGTTCCTATATTATTTTATTTTATATATTCCTCTTATATTAATAATATATCTGAACTGCAACCGAACACGAGCGCTGCTCATTCGGTCCTCAAATTTTGTTAATATTATTGCATCCTTTTTTATATTGATTGTATTATTTTATATCTATTTATATTGTTGTAATTACTTACTTAGTCTACTGGCTTTTAAGGAACCCGGAGGTTCATTGCCGCTCTCACATAAGCCCCCATTGGTCCCTAGCCTGATCAAGAATATTGTTGTAATTATATTCTGTATATTTAAATAATTAAATAATAGATTAATTAATTTGATTTAATTTACTTTAATTTAATTTAACTTTATTTAATTGGTTGCTTGCTTCTTTGGTTCCTTGTCTGCCTGTCTGTCTACGTATTCATTTATTTATTCACTTCTTCACTTATTTATTTATTTTTTATTTATTTACTACTTATTTATTTACTACCTACCTAGCTACCTATCTACCTACTTATTAATTAATTAATTTAATTATTTGTTCATTTATTTACTTACTTATTTGTTCATTTATTTACTTCTTTATTTATTTACCCTTACCATTAATTTATTTGTACTGGCGGAGTCACGGCCTTAGGGCCTATTCTTACTCCACCAGTTCACAAAATACACAAGCAATGAAATTTAACACAAAATGAAAATAACAAAATACTGACATAAATTGCAGTATGTCTCATAAGCTTCGTATACTTTGAAAGTATTTGAACTCGCGAATATCAAATCTGCAGTGCCTGGGAAAAGTGACATAAGTCAGTTTCCACAAACCTTTTTTGATAATTTATTGACAATCTACACTGGTTTATGTCGATTTGATTTTTTTCTGTATAAATTATTGTAATGGGAGGGATACGTAGACTATTATTTTCTTCCAAAGCGAACAGATGTTCCGCAAGTTGTCAATAAATTATCAAAAAACGTTTGTGGAAACTGACTTGTGTTACTTTTCCCGAGCACTACAGAAATTTAATAGCAAGTACTCTACGCAATAAACCACTGAGAACTTCAATCTGCCATTATTTGACATATTAAAGCTTGCAGTTGTGACTCCGATAGTTCTGGAGTTCTACAATGCACACAAGATGCAGTTGAGAAAGTCTGTGAAGATTCCGTACTCTACGCAATAAACCACTCAGAACTTCAATCAGCCATTATTTGACAGATTAAAGCTTGCAGTTGTAACTACAATAGTTCTGGACTTCTGCAATGCACACAAGATGCAGTTGTGAAGTTTCCTTACTCTTAGAGATGTAATAAATGTTGGACAACTTTGAGCACTTCGGAGAACATATCTGTAATAACAGGTACGTGGGATTTCATACTTGGGGGTTTTACCTTGTAAGTACAACTAGTCATACAAACACTAGCAATGTTGACGGTACGTAGGCCTATACCAGCAAGTAGGTACTTGAAGCAGAGGATACAGAAAGCAAAATGAATCTGTAGTGTTTATTTTGAAGATGTCACTTCAGAGGTTCTCAAACTCTCTAACACGGCCCACTTGTGTTCCGGAAAATGTGGCTGACGCTGGATATATCTTCAAAATAATAATAATAATAATAATAATAATAATAATAATAATAATAATAATAATAATAATAATGTCGGGTGCAGAATCCTGACTACAATAACCATGGCTGCTATAATTGCATACTACGAAAAGCGTTAGTCAGTTGTTACACTCACAATGAATAGCTTACTCAGTTACTTACTTATGGCTTTTAAAGAACTCGGAGGTTCATTGCCGCCCTCACATAAGCCCGCCATCGGTCCCTTTCTGAGAAAAATTAATCCAGTCCCTACCATCATATCCCACCTCCCTCAAATCCATTTTAATATTATTCTTCCATCTATGTCTCGACCTCCTCAAAGATCTTTTTGCCTCAAGTCGTCTCCCAACTAACACTCTATATGCATTTCTGAATTCGCCCACACGAACTACATGCCTTGCTCATCTCAAAAGTCTGGATTTAATGTTCCTAATTATGTCAGGTGAAGAATACAATACATGCAGTTCTGTGTTGTGTAACTTTCTCCATTCTCCTGTAACTTCATCCCTCTTAGCCCCAAATATTTTCCTAAGCACCTTATTCTCAAACACCCTTAACCTATGTTCCTCTCTCAGAGTGAGAGTCCAAGTTTCACAACCATACAGAACAACCGGTAATATAATTGTTTTATAAATTCTAACTTTCAGATTTTTGGACAGCAAACTGGATGATAAGAGCTTCTCAACCGAATAATAACATGCATTTCCCATATTTATTCTGCGTTTAATTTCCTCCCGAGTGTCATTTATATTTCTTACTGTTGCTCCCAGGTATTTGAATTTTTCCAACTCTTCAAAGGTTAAATCTCCAATTTTTATATTTCCATTTCGTACAATATTCCGGTCACGAGACATAATCATATACTTTGTCTTTTCGGGATTTACGATATTATTATTATTATTATTATTATTATTATTATTATTATTATTATTATTATTGAATGTCTCTAAAATCACGCCAATGTTCATGTTACATTTTATCACGTTTTATTATATTTGTTGTTGACCATGTCTATAGTAACCTACTGGTTGCTCACGACTAGAATATATATACTTACTTACAAAGGGCTTTTCAGGAACCCGCAGGTTCATTGCCGCCCTCACATAAGCCCGCCATCGGTCCCTATCCTGTGCAAGATTAATCCAATCTCTATCATCATACTCCACCTCCCTCAAATCCATTTTAATATTATCCTCCCATCTACGTCTCGGCCTCCCTAAAGGTATTTTTCCCTCAGGCCTCCCAATTAACACTCTATATGTATTTCTGCATTCGCCCATACGTGCTACATGCCCTGCCCACCTCAAACGTCTGGATTTAATGTTCCTAATTATGTCAGGTGAAGAATACAATGCGTGCAGTTCTGCGTTGTGTAACTTTCTCCATTCTCCTGTAACTTCATCCCTCTTACAAGGAAGGCAGATGTTAATAATGTCAAAAGAAGTGCTTTTACAAATTTTGGCCACTCGACCGGAATTAAGAGGGCAATAAAAAAATAAGTTCGCCACTGGCCGCTAAGACAAAAAAAAATACAATTTCATTGGAAAAAATTATTGGGACGGACACGGCAATTGTTGAGCTATTTTTCAACATATTTTCTATCGGAACTGAGACATTTCTCATATTATGGGAACTATAGAGAGGTGCAGACGCAGTCAAACGCTGGTTCCGATCTGAGGCGGCTGACTTCTACGATACAAAAATTGATCCCATGGTATGACAAATGTCTCAATTCTAGTGGGGGATATATTGACAAACAGCGCAATAATTGCTGTATTGGTTTCAATAAATATTTCCATGCAATTGCGCTTTTTTCTATAAACGGCCCCAGGGAAAATCACTTTCTGGACGGCCTCGTAATTGCGGTCGAGTGGCCAAAATTTGTATGATCACTTCTTTTGACATTATTAACATGGTGAAAGAAAAAAAAATAATTTTTTTATCTGCCTCAATCATTACGTTTGCTTGTTAGCTCCAAATATTTTTCTAAGCAACTTATTCTCAAACACGCATAACCGCTGTTCCTCCCTTAAAATGACAGTCCAAGTTTCACAACCATACAGAACAACCAGTAATATAACTGCTTTATAAATTCTAACTTTCAGCTTTTTTAGAGCAGACTGGATGACAAAAGCTTCTCAATCGAATACTAGCAAGCATTTTCCATACTTATTCAGCGTTTAATTTTCTCTCGAGTTCCAGGATATTTGTATTTTTCCACCTCTTCGAAGGATAAATTTCGAATTTTCATATTTCCATTTCGTACTATGTTCTGATCACGAGACATAATCATATACAGTGTGGGACTAGCTCACCGGCCCTGGCCGGAGGAGAACATCACAGGGAAAGCTGAGAGTGGGGATGTAGTGGAACTGATAAGAGCTGTTGACAGGCTAAAGGTCTGACCATTCAGCTACCGCAGACGTTAATACATGTATAGTGATTCGTCAATGTTTTTATGAAGCTTGTAGTGTGGACATTTCAGTTCTGAAGCTGGCAAATACGAGAGTGGTTTGAAGTACCTTTGGAGTGAGCAACAGTTGATGCATTCCTTTTGCATTCTTCACAGGGCCGGTGAGATGAGTCCCGTATAATACTTTGTTTTTTGGATATTTACTTCCAAACCTATCTCCTTACTTGCTTCAAGTAACATTTCTGTGTTTTTCCTAATCGTTTCTGGATTTTCTCCTGACATATTCACGTCATACGCATAAACAAGCAGCTGATGTAACCCGTTCAATTCCAAACCCTCTGTTATCCTGACTTTCCTAATGGCATATTCTAGAGAAAAGTTAAAAAGTAAAGGTGATAGTGCTCTCCTTGCTTTAGCCCGCAGTGAACTGGAAAAGCATCAGACAGAAACTGGTCTACGGACTCTGCTGTACTTTCACTGAGACACGTTTTAATTAATCAAACTAGTTTCTTGAGAATACCAAATTCAGTTTCAAACAGTAGATACACTAGAATATGTTAGTTATGGTAGTGTCCGAAAGATTATGGAACACTCTGTACATACACGCATAAGGTATAGAGTGTACAAAAAAAGTCAAATTAAATGTTTTAATTTTGAGATTATAGCGAATGCCGGGATAGGAAAGCTCATCTTATTTGACTGCATAATAAATTGTATCATTTTAGCGTGCATTTGAATAATGGTTCAAGAAAATAAACTGTAGACAGTTACATATATAATTCGTAGTGACAAAGGAAATAAAGAGTTATAAAGCGCGTGAAATTTATCAGAAAATTTCACCTTTTTATCAGAATTAAAAAAAAACTAGTGGCTTGTGCAGCAAATACTGCTGCAAACTAAGTTCATTAGACGTTCAATTAAAAATTTTTCAAATTTATTTTCAATGAAGAATACTTGTCTTTTTGATAGTTATTTGCTTCCATAATAATGAAACATACTCCCTCTGAATGGATTTTTTTAGGCCAAATAATTTTTCTTGAACCTATCCAACTTCAGTTTTTGAATTTCAACGCGAAAACGCAAGTATCAATGTCAGGACGATAGCAGTAGCTATTTCAGGTCATTGTGGATTGTAGGCAAAAGTTAAAAAAAGTCAGGTTTGCTAAGCTTTCGAACAATAGCATTTTCGTATAGCTGGTGCATGTAGAACTTGAAATGTAGAGCGTAAAATCATTTTATCCTAAAGAGATCTTGCTGAAATGATCTGGAGACTACAAAATTTTCTATGCCTCTTATTTTATCAGTAAGTAATACCTTTTGATATTTCCTTAGGAACTGTAATTTTTGCGCTCTCTCGAGCCAATACTAAAGACAATGACACATATCAATATCTACACTACAATGCCCAAGGTTGCGGGTTCGATCCCGGGCCAGGTCGATGGCATTTAAGTGTGCTTAAATGCGACAGGCTCATGTCAGTAGATTTACTGGCATGTAAAAGAACTCCTGCGGGACAAAATTCCGGCACATCCGGCGACGCTGATACAACCTCTGCAGTTGCGAGCGTCGTTAAATAAAACATAACATTTAACATCTACACTACACCGCCATTAAGTATATGAAAAAGACCCAACCCCACTGGGTTAATAAGTATAAAAATATTTGATTTTTAATAACAATATTATTATCTTACTTAAGTTTTGTAGATACAGCAGCCACTCAGTAAATTATAGAAATGAAGATCTAAATTAAGATATTCTCTACATTTACTTACATAACCACAAAACGTTTCATTTTCATGTCATCAATATAGCATCAATATTATGTACAATTAATGAAAAATAGATGCATCATGATATTAACTACCGGTATAATAATATTTAATTTCTAATGGTAATAATGTCATCAAACCACCTCAAGTTTCGTAGATTTGAATACCCAATACACAGCTGTACTCAGAAAATTATACACTGCAGAATCAGTTTTTAATAACAAATTGAATTGAGCTCTAAATATGTCGTCAATCGTGCAGGTCATGGCCTTCGTGTAATAGCCTATTGTTTATTGTAGTGTGTTTTGTTCTGAAATTCAATCAAGTCGACCGTGAATGCAATTAATTAGTTCTCAAAACTGACGAAAGATGGATTTTGGAAAAAAGGAAAATGATGTAGGAAAATTGACATTTCACTGAAAACTACTACTTTTCCGAAAAACTTTGGGTTCCAAGCTTCAAAATGAGGGGTCATTTATTGAAATCCGTTCAGCCGTTTTCCCGTAATTTCCATTACCAGTTCAAATTATATATATAGATGTATTTACCCAAACTGACAAACAGGCAAATAACAAGGTATGCTATTTTCAAGTTTTTGTTATTAGAAATTCCGAAAACGTGTACTTTCTATGAAAAATATCAAAATATGCTTTTTGCTGCATTAAAATATTCTCTCATTATATTTTCATTATGGTAAACTAGTAAAAAAAATCACAGCAGAGTTTACCTCGCCTAATTTATAATAATTAAATGTTCCATAAAAAACATTTTTATAAAAAAAATACACTATACAAAAGCCAGTAGAACTGATATATTTAACGAGTTTCGCTTACATATCAAATTAAAACTTTTAAAATTCAAATAGACTGAAAATAATTTCATTCATTATAACGAATTTTGTAAAAATATTACTTTGTACTTCCGCAGGGCACAATTCTTTTGTTGTGACTATAAGAAAACAAATATGCCATGTTAATTAAAAAAATACGGCATAAATAGTTCTAATGAGTGCTCATTATCACAAAAATGACAGTAATATTGACATTACAGCGAAAGTATTATGAGATGAAATATGACACTTCTTGCTCTATTTAAAAAAACCGTTATAATTACCAGTTTTCAAAATAATTCAAGTTAATTCTTTTAAGCCTAATGTTTTTGTAAAGAAAAAAACGTGCTGACTAGGGGTTCAATTCTGCAGGAAACAATTTTCTCTGCCGAGAAAATGGAATAGGATATTTCTGGCCCAAATCATAAAACATCTATAATGGCGTATGTTTTATGCTAAGTACGTTCTTTCAAGTCTAAAAATTGTTTTTGGAGGAAGGTCAATAAAATTACGGACTCAGTTCCATAGATAAGTATTTTCCCCAGAACAAAATATTCTAGTAACACTTGTATATCACACCACTTTGTTGCCCTTTGTCTGATACATAAGAATTCAACAAGAAAATTCTGCAGTGCTTGGGAAAAGTGGCATAAGTCAGTTTCACAAACATTTTTTATTAATTTATTGACAACTTACGGAACATCTGCTCGCTTGGGAAAAGAGACATAAGCATTTCTTCCATTACAATAATTCATACAGAAGAAAATCAAATCGACGTAAACCAGTAAATTTTTTTCCTTCTCCTGTAAAATTAACATTTTTGACTTGTGCCACTTTTCCCCAGCACTACAGAATTGTTTTAATATAATTAAAGATCTTTCAGAAGCAGTTGTTACAAGAAGAAGTGTTGATTACAGATTCGATTCCATAAATATTTTCTCCAGCACTAACTATCCTAGAAACACGTGTATAACTTATCACTTTATGTGAAGAACACGAGGTATACAAGGAGAACAAGGGAATAAAGGAGAACAAACAAAATACAAGACGAAGGGAAATACAAGGAGAACAAGGGGAATTCAAGGACAACAAGAACGCAAGGAGAACAAGGGGAATGCAAGAGGAACAAGAGGAATGCAAGGAGAACAAGAGGAATGCAAGGAGAACTAGGAGAATGCAAGGAGAACTAGGAGAACACAAGGAGAACAAGGGGAATGCAAGGAGAACAAGGGGAATGCAAAGAGAACAAGGGGAATGCAAGGAGAACATGGGGAATGCAAAGAGAACAAGGAGAATGCAAAGAGAACAAGGAGAATGCAAAGAGAACAAGGGGAATGCAAGGAGAACAAGGGGAATGCAAAGAGAACAAGGAGAATGCAAAGAGAACAAGGAGAATGCAAAGAGAACAAGGGAATGCAAGGAGAACAAGGGGAATGCAAAGAGAACAAGGGGAATGCAAAGAGAACAAGGGGAATGCAAGGAGAACAAGGGGAATGCAAGGAGAACAAGGGGAATGCAAAGAGAACAAGGAGAATGCAAAGAGAACAAGGAGAATGCAAAGAGAACAAGGAGAATGCAAAGAGAACAAGGAGAATGCAAAGAGAACAAGGGGAATGCAAGGAGAACAAGGAGAATGCAAAGAGAACAAGGGAAATGCAAAGAGAACAAGGGGAATGCAAAGAGAACAAGGGGAATGCAAAGAGAACAAGGGGAATGCAAAGAGAACAAGGAGAATGCAAAGAGAACAAGGAGAATGCAAAGAGAACAAGGGGAATGCAAAGAGAACAAGGGGAATGCAAGGAGAACAAGGGGAATGCAAAGAGAACTTGGGGAATGCAAAGAGAACAAGGAGAATGCAAAGAGAACAAGGGGAATGCAAAGAGAACAAGGGGAATGCAAGGAGAACAAGGGGAATGCAAAGAGAACTTGGGGAATGCAAGGAGAACAAGGGGAATGCAAAGAGAACAAGGGGAATGCAAGGAGAACAAGGGGAATGCAAGGAGAACAAGGGGAATGCAAAGAGAACAAGGAGAATGCAAAGAGAACAAGGAGAATGCAAGGAGAACAAGGGGAATGCAAAGAGAACAAGGGGAATGCAAAGAGAACAAGGAGAATGCAAAGAGAACAAGGGGAATGCAAGTAGAACAAGGGGAATGCAAGGAGAACGAGGGGAATGGAAAGAGAACAAGGAGAATGCAAAGAGAACAAGGGGAATGCAAAGAGAACAAGGGGAATGCAAAGAGAACAAGGAGAATGCAAAGAGAACAAGGAGAATGCAAAGAGAACAAGGGGAATGCAAAGAGAACAAGGGGAATGCAAAGAGAACAAGGAGAATGCAAAGAGAACAAGGGGAATGCAAGGAGAACAAGGGGAATGCAAAGAGAACTTGGGGAATGCAATGAGAACAAGGGGAATGCAAAGAGAACAAGGGGAATGCAAGGAGAACAAGGGGAATGCAAGGAGAACAAGGGAAATACAAGGAGAACAAGGGAAATACAAGGAGAACAAGGGAATGCAAGAAGAATAAGGAAAATATAAAGAAAACTAGGGAGTAGGAGATAAAGGAGGGGTGGAACAATGAGAAAAAATTGAATACAAGGAGAAGAAAGGCAAGACGTGGAGAACACGGGATAGACAAGGACAGCAAGTGGAGTATGAGGAAAAGAAGAGGAATAAAATTAGAACGAGTAATACAAGGAGAACAAGGCAAATACAAAGACGAAGGGAAAAGAGGGAGAAATGGAATAGAAGGAGAAAAAAGGGAAGACGTAGAGAACACGAGAAAGACAGGACATCAAGTGGAATATGAGGAAAATAAGGGGAATAAAATGAAAACGAGTAATACAAGGATAACGAGGGGAATACAAAGACGAAGGGAGAAGAGGGAGAAGTGGAATACAAGGACAAAGAAAAGGTAAGACGTGAAGAACTCGAGAAAGACAATGACAGCAAGTGGAATATGAGAAGAACAAGGGGAATACAAGGAGAACAAGGGGAACACAAGGCGAACAATCTGAAGATAAGGCGAAGAAGTGAAATACAAACAAAACAGAGGGAATACAAACTTAACAAGGGAAATAGAAAGATAGCAAGGGGTACACAAGGAAAGCAAGGGGAATGTAATGGCAAGTGAAAGACAAGGAGAATAAGGGAAATAAGAGTAGCTACAAGGGAAAGGCAACAAGAACAAGAGGAATACAAGGTAGAAAAAGAGAAATTCAAGGGGAAAACAAATGGCATACAAAAATAAAAATGGAAATACAATGAGAAGAAGAGGAATAAAACGAAAATAGGAATGGAGTACAAGGAAAAGGAAGGAGAACAGGAAGGGTGGGTTGCAATTTAGTGTCTCGGTAAGTTCCAAAATTTCCCCATCCCTAAATAGAGGAAGACGCAGTTCTATGTTAAACCACAGTCTAGTGTGTGTGGTCTTCTCTCCTGGCCGTGGCTTAGTTGTAACCCACTTCTGAGGTTGGGGCGCCTGGAAGGCGGAGTTACATTACCCCGATGATATGATAATGTGGTGCCAGGAGAGGTCTTAAATCTAAACTTCACCTAAATTCCAGACCATGGACGAACACAGGAATAATCCCCTTTAAGGAAAAATTCCTGTACTCTAACCGGGAATCGAACCCGGGACCTCATGAACTATAGCCAGAAGCTCTGACCACTAGACCACGAAGCTGGTCGAGTCTAGTATATACAGGCACGAAGCTTGAGTTGTGAAGATGCTAGGAACAATAGACTGTGTCGGTACTATTTCGCATTGTCTGTAATGAGGCGATATTAGCGATCCTAGTGGTTAGCAACTATGCTTATTTACTACGTATTGAGCTTCGTGACTGTATATAATAGACTATGGTTAAACCTCACAGTGACGGCATTTCTGTTATATCAAAGATGTTCATACATCTTCCTGCTTTTATTTTTAATTCATTTCTTGTGGAATTTTTTAACCCCGATATTATACGAATACAGTGACATTCCACTAAAGTAATTTCAGCAGATTCCGGGCCTGCACTCGAGAGAAAACAGGACAAACCATTGACAAGCATCCGTGTCCAACGCGAATTATTAACCCACGTTCATGGCTTGGATGGAAAGACAGTACTGCATTCTTGCATACACCGCTGACGCAATGATATTTTCAATCCGTTTAACGTTTTTGAAATAATCATGAAAAAATATGTTGCTCATAACATAACAATTAATGAAACAAATAGAAATCTGCTTCATTAACATGCGACTAGCGTAATAAGGTTTACATGCATATGTATATTCTTCGTGCATATCTCCATGGAAACCAGTCGCTTGTTGTTGCCAAGTTACAGCTGGTCACAAAACGAGATAGTATCAACCTTCCCTTCTCTTTAATAATTACCAATTATTCTTCTTCTCACAGAATGTTTCTTAAGTTTACTTGATTCGTTATATCGTCTCTGAAATCTATCAAAAATCTCATATATACATATATATTAGAGGTTACGGGTTTCATCCCGGCCCAGGTCGATGGCATTTAAGTGTGTTTAAATGCGACAGGGTCATGTCAGTAAATTTACTGGCATACAAAAGAACTCCTGCGGGACAAAATTCCGGCACACCGGCAATGCTGATATAATATCTGAAGTTGAGAGCGTCGTTAAATAAACCATAATTTAAACAATTATATTATATTATAATTGGTATAATTGGTATGGTTTATTCTCATTCAAACTTTTGGTCCTGCTGGCCCTTCACTTATATAGTATTCGGGCCAGCAGTCCCTTCTATATACTATTTACAACTTGTACAATATTCGATGTTAATGACCGACATGTCTTACTGTTCACCCACTAAGTCTTTCATGTTCGTTCACCACACTTCCTATATTTCTGCGTTTATTAAATATTCCTTCTTTCCCTCTACTCCTACCTTCTACTATTTCCTATTCCTAATAACAACGTAACAATTACTTTTTCTATTCATCATTTTCACAGACCAACTTATTTAACATATCACTACAATCATTTACTGTACTATAACTAAGACTACCTCTATTATTTGCTTTACATCTATCTATATTGCTTTTTTTTGTCCTACTGATACCTATCTAGTCTAGTCCTACTTTTAGCTCCTCTACTCTTCCTATATTTCAATACGTCCTACTCATTCCTACTAATTAAATTACTCATCATGACCCTTCTCATACTAAAACACTATTCACCCATTTAATTAATCCTTCATTCCACTGACACACCATTTCCTTAGATTGTATGCTGGTTTATCCTTGCTGCTCTCCGCCTTATCCCTATCGACTTTCTTTTGCACATTAATATTATATTATATACATGCATACATGATGTTATGCCCAAGGGCAGGTCTTTCACTGCAAACCCAGCATTCTCCAACCTTTCATATTTTCTGCCTTCCTCTTTGTCTCTGCATATGATCCACATATCTTAATTAAGTCTTTCATCTGATATCTTCTTCTGCCCCGAATTCTTCTCATGTTCACCATGCCTTCCAGTACAATCTTCAGTAGGCAGTTTATTCTTAACCAGTAACCCAACCAATTCCTTTTCCTCTTCCTGATCAGTTTCAGCATCTATCTTTCTTCACCCACTCTTTCCAACTCAACTTCATTTTTTATTCTCTCTGTCCCTTTCACACGCTTAATTCTTCTCCATATCCTCCTTCCAAATGCTTCTAGTCGTTTCTCTTCACTTCGTTGTAATTTCCAAGTTTCTGCCCCATAAAATGCCACACTCTACACAAAGTACTTTCTTTAGTTATTTTTCCAGAGGCCCACAGAATATGCTCCTTTTTCTATTACAAGCTTCCTTGACCATTTCTATCCTCCTTTTGTCTTCCTGGGAGCAGCACATGTGAAGCTGTCCACTTGCTCCACTGCCTCATTTACAATTCGCAATTTATATTTCTCCCTATGATCTTGGTCTTCGTCTTGTTTACATTTATTTTCATCCCATACTGCTCACAGCTATCATTTAGTTTCAGTAGCATATCCTTTAGCATCATCTCGTCTTCTGCTAACAATGCCACATACAGAGTGTTAAAAAAAAGTATCCAATATTTTACGAGGTGATAGTATACATCAAAACAAGAAAATTATATCTAATAAACATGGGTCTATAACACATACTTTCTGAGATCTGAACACTTGTTCATAGGAGGTGCTTGTTTTAAACACCATATATATGTATGTGTGTGTGTGTGCGTGCGTGGGTGTGTGTGTCTATATATGTAACGTAGCTTGTCTCTATTTTCTCAGTATACGAAATAAAGATTTAGATTTTATTTAATAATAACATATACATAAAAACGTTACATTAAAATACCCCGAAAGAGCAAAGCTCGTGTTCGGGGACAGTTCCGTTACATAGATATACATATTTTGTAGACAAAATACTTAAGAAAAAAAGCTCACATAAAGATGATAATAAAATTAGTAAATAATAATACTAGTAATAACTGAGTGAAAAAAGAGACGATGTTGAGATTGTTGGATTAATATTAAATTATTATTAGTAGTATAATTAGTGCAGGTCATGTTGATATAGTAACCAAGATAAAATAGAAAAATACACTTAGAATAGAAATAAACTTGTTTTTACAATACATGGTACATAATATATATACACAGGGATGTCTGTCATATAAAATTTTTTAATTCTGGATCTGAAAATTTCATTGCTTAAAGTAGTCAATTCTGGATGAAATTTTATTATCGAATTATATAGACGCGGACCATAATTTGTACTGTGTAGTAAAGCAGAAGATGTGAAATATTTAGGTTCAACTAATTTAAGAAAGAAAGTGCTATGATAATAAATTCTGCAACAAAAAAAAAATGTTTAATCCTTTTCCATAATATCTAAGCTATGTTCTATAACTGTGAAGTATTTTGTATTATCAAAGATTTTTAAACACAATGTAAAACATGTTACTGAAGAATCCCCGCTATTACTATCCCCAAGACTTCATGGGGCCTATTTTAAATATTGTAGACGCTAGAAGAAACGAGAAGGTGTAAAGTGTTGGTGAAATTAAAGGAAAACGGGAGTACCCCGAGAAAAACTCTGCAACGTTTGCTTCGTTCACCACAAATTTCATCAGTACCTCGCAGGAGATCGAATGTGGACCTTCTGGATGGACGAACAGCACGCTATCGTTTGATGCACAGGCGCGGTATGTTCGATCCTAAAGAGTAATGGATCTAATATATGGTTGTGAAAAGTGAAAAAGCTCGTAAGTCCTGAGAGCGTTCTCTGAACTTATGAGGTTTTGCTCTTTTGCCAATGATATAGGTTTCTCTTTCCTCGAATCCCCTCTTGAAGGAGCTATTAATTTTGCTTTGAAATGCATATATTGCATTTACAAAACCCCAAGAATCTTGAAAAGCCGAACATAGTAAGCATTATATCGTATTCAATACAATTTAGTTTCATGATGATGACGATCCAGATGCGTTATATTATCAGATTCATTACTGGCAACTAGTTTTAAATTTCGCAGGTGCTTAAATAGAAACAGACTCTAGTTGTGAGAGGTTCCCAGCTACTCGTAGAAAATTACCAATACTGTAGCTTCGAGGCAAAATGATGTAGAAGAAAATTCAAATCTGTTCATCAGTTTTACGGTCATTTTAATCTAAACAACATTAATAAAACGACGTAAAATATCTTGATGCTCACAGCTAAATATTGGGGAATGTAGATTAAACTAATTCTACAAGATTTCTGACCACGTGGCCAGCCCAAGATCCCCCTAGGGTCCTCAGTTTTGCATATAAGATTCGATAGCTTCCATATCCGAGTTCGTTTACCTCATAGTCATTTGTGAGTGGTCGGTAGCTGTGCAGCGTGCCAACTTGATGTTCTGAAGATCCACTAAATATTTTCACTTGTATTTGCCGCAATTAAACGCAGAATAAATATGGAAAATGCCTGTTATTATTCGGTTGAGAAGCTTTTGTCATCTAGTCTTCTGTCAAAAAATCTGAAATTTAGAATTTATAAAACAGTTATATTACCGGCTGTTCTGTATGGTTGTGAAACTTGGACTCTCACTTTGAGAGAGGAACAGAGAGTAAGGGTGTTTGAGAATAAGGTTCTTAGGAAAATATTTGGGGCTAAGAGAGATGAAGTTACAGGAGAATGGAGAAAGTTACACAACACAGAGCTGCACGCTTTGTATCCTTCACCTGACATAATTAGGAACATTAAATCCAGACGTTTGAGATGGGCAGGACATGTAGCACGTATGGGCGAATCCAGAAATGCATATAGAGTGTTAGTTGGGAGGCCGGAGGGAAAAAGACCTTTGAGGAGGCCAAGACGTAGGTGGGAAAATAATATTAAAATGGATTTGAGGGAGGTGGGATATGATGGTACAGACTGGATTAATCTTGCTCAGGATAGGGACCAATGGAGGGGTTATGTGAGGGCGGCAATGAACCTCCGGGTTCCTTAAAAGCCAGTAAGTAAGTAAGTATTTGCCGCAATTAAAATTCTAGTTTTTCAGATGTCTAATGATTGTGTCATAGTTCGAAATTCAATTTTTAACTTTTCTACGGTTATTTGCCACTTTGATAATACAGTTGGCAAAGCAGGTCACTGCAATGGAGGAATTGTGTTTGTGATAGACAAAGCGAAAAGTATAAAACTTTTTCTCGGGGTTCTTCCAATTTTCTTACTTTACTATTTTTTTTTTTTTAATTTTTGTTGTTACAATTACAAGTCGGCCTCGCTAGCGAGTTTGTATAGCGCTGGCTTTCTGTGCTCGAGGTTGCGGGTTCGATCCCGGCCCAGGTCGATGGCATTTAAGTGTATTTAAATGCGACAGGCTCATGTCAGTAGATTTACTGGCATGTACAGTAAAATAACTCCAGCAGGACAAACTTCCGGCATACCGGCGACGCTGATATAACCTTTGCAGTTGCGAGCGTCGTTAAATAAATGACAATTTAATTAAATTTTACAATTACAATTATTTATTATTACAATTATTACAATAAGAAAACCACAAAAATGCACATTAAAAGAAGTAGAAACAAAACCATTATATACATAAAACAGAAATATAAATGAAAGAATTTACTCCAGTATGAGCAAACGCTCGTGGTCGGGAGTTCAAACCCGCACTGTAGATAATCAGAAATAAAAAGAAGACAAAATAAAAAATTAATATAAGCAAATAAAACAGCACAGATTACAAAAACAAGAGCCTATATGATAAAAAGCAATCACAATTGAAAACGTTTATAACCAATATTGACAAGTGTGATATAAGACCAATATTTAGCAATTAAGTATCTAACCCTATGTTAAGTTCCCTTAATAATTTCTTTAATTTTCAGTTTAAATTTAATCATACTTATGTTAGCCAAAACAAGGTACTGAGGAATTAATTTGTTGTATAGTTTTAAGCCATAGTTGAAGCCGTGTTTCATACCAGCAGCCGTTGAACTTTTGGATTCTGTAAAATGAAATAATATGTTTCTTCTCGTATTATATTTATGAAAATATGTGTTGAAATTTTTCTTGTTGTTCGACACATATTGGCATAATTGATTATTGATTATTATTTATTATTAATTAACTATTGCACCAACACTCTCCACAGTTCCCTTTTCATTAAAATATTATTTTCGAAAAGTGGCTCACCATTTCTAATTGAACGAAACCGAATGGATCATCGGCCATGATAGGTATTCATTATTGTTTATCAAAAGATTTATTTATTTATTTATTCATTTATTTCTTAATTAATTAATTAATTTACTTATTTATTTACTTATTCATTTATTCATTCATTCATTTATTCATTGATTTATTTATTCATTCATTTATTCATTTATTTATTCATTCATTCATTGATTTATATATTTATTCATTTATTTATTCATTCATTATTTATTTATTGATTGAATTATTGATTTATTTATTTATTCATTTATTTATTTATTTAATTTTTCTTAAGTTTATTATATTTAACATCTGTAGTCAAATTGCGTGTGAAGGATGTTTGGGTATACCAGTAGGCCTTTTTTTTTTACTACTGTTGAGTTTCTATTCTGATGTAATATAGGCCTACATGGCTTGTGTTTATGCAATTGATTTTAGATTTTGATTAATGTTTGTGATATTGGTGATTGAAACGGTGATGAATCACGGTATGTAAATTTCCAATCCGACATCTGCCTTTGTAACTGAGGGGGAACCATTTAAAAAAAAAACAGTCACATTGGCTTGCCGCGAGGTTTGAATCCGGGACCTCCCGAATGAGAGTCTCAAACGTTATAACCTGAGCCACCCCGCTCGGTTATAGTAGTATCATTGTGCGGTTTATTGTAGACTTATTTATAGGCGTATGTGAAGAAATTTTTCTCTACATTCAATCAAAATAATAAAAATTCAGGATGAATCGATCGGGAATTGTGTCCAGGCTTTCTAGTTTAGAATCTCAGCGTCCTTGCACTGAGTCATCAAAAATATGGTTTGGATAGATTTCGATATCACAGCCATTTTGTGTTCTTGGTAAACTAATAGAGATTCTGAAGAAAATTTCTGTGAATTGGAAAGAGAAGAGGCTATTCAGTAATCTTTATATGAAACAATGGGTCAAAGTAACTCTTTGTCGAATGCTGACTTGAGTTTCGTCTCGCCGCGGCGATTGTCGCCATGGTTTCCATCAGTTGCAATTAATGATATTGTTTTGTTTACGACGATGAACGCTGGCACAGATCACTAGCTTCGGTTATAATCATTCATAACCGTTCTCGATTGATTCTGAAGGAATTTCACGATGATTAACGTCGCGTGCCGGTCAACTGAAGGGGCACTTCAGCATCTAAGTCCAACGAGAGCGAGAATTGCCGAAAAGTTTTGACAAAGAACTAAATCATTTTCCTCGCTGGTATAGTAGAAGAAACTTGAGAATTAACTGCCACATAATAATGTAACCCCATCACTACGCCACTACTCTGAAATGAAAAGACAAGAAGAACAAGGGGAAAAGAACAGGGACAATACAAGGATAGCAAGGAAAATGCAAAGAGAAAAGGGAATTACAAGGAGAACAAAGTGAAGAGGGGATAAAAAGTGAAACACAAGGAGAAAAGTGGAATACAAGGAGAACAAGGGGAAGACAAGTAGAAAAGGGGGAACACAAGAGGAACAAGGAGAACAAGGGGAATACAATGAGAATAGAGGGAAGACAAAAGGAACAGGGGAATACAAGGATAAAAAGTGAAAGACGAGAACAAGGGGAAGACAAGGATAAAAAGGAAAAGACAAGGAGTAAAGGGGGAAGACAAGTATGAAAGTGAAAGACCAAGAGAACAGGAAGACAAGAAGAAAAAGGGGAAGACAAGGAAAACAAGGGGAAGACAAGAAGAACAAGAGGAAGACGAGGAGAACGAGGGGAGGACAAGGAAAATGAGAAAAGACAAGGAAAACAAGGAGAAGGCAAGGAGATAAGGAGAATACAAGGAAAACAATGGAAATACAAGGAAAACAATGGAAATACAAGGAGGATACAAGATGAACAAGGGGAGAACAAAGAGAATACAAGGAGAACAAGGGGAATACAATTAGAACAAAGGGAGAACAAGGAGAATATAATGAGAACAGAAGGCAGACAAAGAACAAGGGGAAGACAAGGAGAACGAGGGGAGGACAAGGAAAACGAGGGGAAAATAAGGAAAACGAGAAAAGACAATGAAAACAAGGGGAAGACAAGGAGAATACAAGGATAACAAGGAGACTATAAGGAGAATAAGGGGAGTATAATTAGAACAAAGGGAGAACAAGGAGAATATGAGAACAGAGGGAAGACAGAGAACAAGGGTACGACAAGGATGAAGATTGAAAGAGGAGAACAAGGAGAAGACGAGGAGGAAAGGGGGAAGACAAGGAGAAAAAGGGGAATACAAGGAAAACAATGAAAATACAAGGAGAACAAGAATGATAGAAGGGAAACAATGGAAATACAAGAACAAGGGGGATACAAGAACAAGGGGAAAACAAAGAGAATACAAGGATAACAAGGAGAATACAAAGAGGATACAAAGAAAACAATGGAGATACAAGGAGAACAAGGGAAGAACAAAGAGAATACAAGAATAACAAGGAGAATACAAGGATAACAAGGAAAACAAGAGAATACAAGGAGAACAGAAGGCAGACAGACAACAAGGGGAAGGCAAGGATAAAGATTAAAAGACGAGAACAACCAGAAGACAAGGAGGAAAGTGGAAATACAAGGAGAACAAGAAGAATACAATAAGAACTAAGGAAAGACAAGGAGAAAAGGGAAAAGACAAGGTGAAACGGAGGAGAACAAGGGAATATAAGGAGAATAAAGGAAAGACAATGAGAACAAAGGAAAGACAATAAGAACAAGGGGAAGACAAGGAGAACAAGAGAAATACAATGAGGACAAGGGGAATGCATAGACAACAATGGGAATAGAAGGGAGCAATAGGAATACAAAGGAAACAAGGAGAATAAATGAAGATCAAGCTATGCACTTTTCCATTTGAAGAGTCCACTGCAAGATGTCACTTTCTTGTCAGTGCATAGCTTAAGACATATAGAATGTACATAGAGAGTTATATGGCATTAACACTGATAGTCATTGTCCAGTAATGATCGGAAAATCACAGTTAAGCTTTGAGCGCTAAGCATTTCAAACTTTCAATTGCTTCTCCTGCAAAATGTATTCCAAATGACATCCATCATTCTTGCAGTGGACTCTTCATTTGTTCCTGGAGCCCTGGAGCCCATATAATGTAAATCTACGACACGAGAAGTACAACTTCACTTTCCTCTCGAATGAAGGTAAGTTAGGGATATTATCAGCGTTTAAAGTTTTTTCGTCCTCGGCCGGGTTTCAGTCTGCGACCCTTTCAACTTTAGAGGAAATCTCTGTGGACGGTTTCACAGGCATCAAGAATGCTGAAAAATTATATTTCAGGAAAAAATCTCGAAATTATATGATTCTGCAGTGCCGCAATATTTTTACTTCGTAAGGAAGTGAAATACAACAATTGGAGGATAATCATCAGGGAAAAGAAAAAGTTGATAGCGTAGATCGTTGGCGACATTCAACCGGCAATCGTCGTCATAAACAACCCGAAGCTTTAAGAGACGTTTCTGGAGCACAGGCAAATTTTCTATGCTGGCTCAGACAAGGAAATCTTTAGTTGACCATATCTCAAGACATTATAAGCCGACCAACATTCTTCTTCATCCGTTTTCTCACCCCTCACCCTACCTCCAACCCCTGTTTTACTCTCCCCTATTATACAGCAATCCAAGTTTTGCATTTGTAAAAAAAAAAAGTTTGTGAGGAACCCCTGTTACCCTGAGTTAACAAAATACCATCACTAATCTTATTTCCATATCAAAAAAGATGTCGGCAGTCACCGCACGGACAGTTGCCAAGGTGATGGATTGCCAGACGAGCGACACAAAGGGGCCCCGGGGATATGGGAACCCATTACTGTATGCTGCAACACGCAGGGAGGCTTTCAATTGAAGCACTCACGGGTCCTGGGTTCAAAGACTAGAATGACATATGACGAAAGCACTTAAATTTAAAATCGTTGCCAGAATTCGTTCTTTTTCCAATTCATATTCCGATCAGAGGTACCGACTTTTGAATAATTTGGGCAAGGTGGAGAAGGAGGAAGAGACCTAAAATATAGGAAGGAAAAGAAGTAACCGAAATGGTGAAATGAAAGTCAAGAGAAGAATAAGTTATACAGGGTGATTCATAAGTAAATCTGATCACTGAATGGGTGTAATGTAAAGGTAAAAACTAGACTAAAAACCGCTGTAAAACCTTTTTCTGAAAGTAATTTACTTCAGAGTGATCCCGGAATGAAATGTATTGGTCTTGGAGGACCAGTTGGTTGGCCAGATGTCTGCCCAATTTTCAACCTTAATACTGCAATTTTGGGTATTATAATACCTGCAGCAGATATTGTAATGTGAGGATAGTAACAAGAATTCACAACATTTTAAATTAGTCCAATCCATTTGAAGTAAACAAAAATATGTGTGAAAACATTACTTTATTAATATGAAACTGATCAAAAATAAGTTTTGACTTTGATTGAGGCGACGGGTGAAAAATTTGGTAATTTTCGGTCAAAAACGACTTTTTTTTTTTTTTTTTTGTAGAAAATGAAAATATGATGCCAACTTTACACTTGACGAAGTTTTGCTACTCTCCGGCGGTTGTGTAATTAATTACGCCATATTTAAGAAGGCTGCTGTCATCAAGTTTTTGTACTATCGTGTTTTTTGTTATATTTGCAGCTATTGTTGTAAGACTTTGAAAGTTAGAATTCCCACACAGAAACTTGTTGCTAGGGAAACCATTTTTCTTAAAATAAAACTATACTGAAATAGACCCATTACAGCGCACTTATTGTTACTTAGTTACCATTACAGTGCAGTTTTGCGAAGGCTTTGGAAGAAGATTGCTCTAAATTTTCAATAAAATATATTGCATTTGCAATTTTAAAAATATGGTTGTGCAAAATATGTTGTACAATACAACATATATAATATAATATAATATAATATAATATAATATAATATAATATAATATAATATAATATAATATAATATAATATAATATAATATAATATACTATAACATAATATAATATAATATAATATAATATAATATAATATAATATAATATAATATAATAAAATATAATATAATATAATATAATATAATATAATATAATACTTACTTACTGGCTTTTAAAGAACCCGAACGTTCATTGCCGCTCTCACATAAGCCCGCCACTGGTCCCTATCCTAAGCAAGATTAATCCAGTCTCTATCATCATATCCCACCTCCCTTAAATCCATTTTAATATTATCTTCCCATCTACGTCTCGGCCTCTCCAAAGGTCTTTTTCCCTCCGACCTCCCGACTAACACTCTTTATGCCTTTCTGGATTCGTCCATATGTGCTAAATGCCCTGTCCATCTCAAACGTCTGGATTTAATGTGCCTAATTATGTCAGGTGAAGAATACAATGCGTGCAGTTCTATGTTGTGTAATTTTCTCCATTATCCTTTAACTTCATCCCTCTCAGCCCCAAATATTTTCCTAAGAACCTTATTCTCAAACACCCTTAACCTATGTTCTCCTCTCAAAGTGAGAGTCCAAGTTTCACAACCATAAAGAACAACCGGTAATATAACTGTTTTATAAATTCTAACTTTCAGATTTTTTGAAAGCAGACTGGATGATAAAAGCTTCTCAACCGAATAATAACAGGCATTTCTCATATTTATTCTCTATTTTATTTCCTCCCAAGTATCATTTATATTTGTTACTGTTTGCTCCCAGATATTTGAATTTTTCCACCTCATCAAAAGATACATTTATAATTTTTATATTTCCATTTCGTACAATATTCTCGTTACGAGACATAATCATATACTTTGTCTTTTCGGGATTTACTTCCAAACCTATCTCTTTACTTGCTTCAAGTAAAATTCCCGTGTTTTCCCTAATCGTTTGTTGATTTTCTCCTAATATATTCACGTCATCCGCATAGACAAGCAGCTGATGTAACCCGTTCAATTCCAAACCCTCTGTGTTATCCTGAACTTTCCTAATGGCATACTCTAGAGCGAAGTTAAAAATTAAAGGTGATAGTGCATCTCCTTGCTTTATCCCGCAGTGAATTGGAAACGCATCTGACAGAAATTGACCTATACGGACTCTGCTGTACGTTTCACTGAGACACATTTTAATTAATATATAATATAATATAATATAATATAATATAATATAATATAATATAATATAATATAATATAATATAATATAATATAATATAACATAATATAATATAATATTAGTACATTATGCAACGAGCCTATAATGGTAGTAATTAAGAAGCAAGTAGGATTGTTTATGAAACGAGCGCAAGTGAGTTTCATAATTTTCATACGAGCATCTTAATTACCTTTACAGGCAAGTTTCATACGACTTTTTATGCTCGACCATATTTCTAACTTGAAATTATTCAGAAGTATAATTTTATTTGTATCTGACTCAAGATCGGAAGTGACCTTGTGTATAGCTCGTGTGAGATGTGCGCAGACGCGAAAGTATTGATTTTTTCTGAGGAACAATAATGTCATTGACCTTGATGTAGAGAATAACATGAACTAATTCTGGTATAACCTGGAAATTGATTTAGAAATGAAAAACGAGATGACAAATTGAATTTATTTGAATATTATTTACAATTAACGCTAGTAGCAGAACATAACCTTCTGCGACAGTATTGGATTTCCAGCCTCCGTGACTTTTCGCTAATTCTCTTTCGATTACATATCCGAGAATAATCGATACTTGCGGTTTTATAACGGTATAAAGCTGACTTGTCATTGGCTGAACACCTGTAAGCTGAGTTGTCATTGGCTGAACACCTGTACTTTAATGAGTAGGTGTACTTTAATGACATGCATTAAAGGACTGCTACCAGGTGTATAATTACTACATTTCGGCATGGTCGAGCATTAATATAATATAATATAATATAATATAATATAATATAATATAATATAACATAACATAATACAATATAATATAATATAATATAATATAATATAATATAATATAATATAATATAATATAATATAATATAATATAATATAATACATTATTAATATAATACAATATCAGTTACTTTTATCTTCTCATCACACCAATAAAATAATTTTGGTAGTATTAAAACATGGTAGTAGTTACAGTATAGTATTTTTTCAGTACATGGGGAATTTTTTGGCATATTTTCTATACTCGGGCTTCCGATAACTGGAAACATGATCCATATCCGGAAACAAGTCAGAGATAACGAAGTTCGACTGACTGTGTTTCTAACTTATACTTCTCCATCGCTGAATTTATTTAGTTTTATCTGTAGCTCAACCTGTCTGTGGGTTATTGTAATAGGACTTCTTTCTCGTTTATCTGTCCTGAAACTTCTGCGTCGTAACTATGATCTTGTCTTAATTTTCTGGTCGGCCATCTTGGTGTAGGCCTACAGCCGGCAGCCAACCAAGAAGCAAGGGAATCAAATCAAGAAATAACATACAAGCATGAACAAGCTGGACTAATGTATATTCTCAGTGTAATTAAGCCTTCTCGTATTGATTTATTTGTTACGCATACGGAAATTACAACACAATTTTGCCCCGAGAGAAAGTGATGCAAATTATATACACACATTAATATGTATCATGTGATACGCTTATTCCTATAAAAGCTGAGTGGAGGTACAGCCTTATATAACATCGCAACCAGAGGTGAAGTCGATGAAGAGATTGGACGACTAATCACTCATACCAACATTGCGGCGATCTTGAAGAAGTAGCATAGAAAGCGTTGCAGTTTAAGGAGTGGAAGACAGCCCTTCAAAATTGAATCAAGTCACTGAAATATTAGTAGTACTTTATAATGACTATGTACTACAAGGTTATTTGTCACAGATGCAACTACAGTGGACTCTCCTAAGTTCGACTGAACAGAATTCAAAGTTCAATCCAATAAGGGTAGTGGGTGTGGCAGGTCAAATGAATACAAATTCTTACTGGTTATCAATCAACGAATACAGTACTGTACTTGCATTTTCTGCCCGCCCCGAGACTTGTGTATGCGCTTCTAGTACCACAGTGGGTTTCGACAGTTCCGTCTCACAAACGGCACAATTCTCAAATAGAAAAAGAAGAGTTTATTAATTTAAAATCAGTGATTAATATGGATGTCCTAATCAGTAAAATATTATGTTTTCCTTTAACAAAGATGTCACTACAAGACACAGAACCAATTCCCATTCAAATAGCAAACCCATTTCTTAGTGCCCGTATAGGGGCGTGTCTAATTCTCCTATGTAAGCAGTCAAACTATAGAATGTCGAACTTGTTTTCTGTCGAACTTAAGAGCTTCCACTGTACTAATCGTAAAATAGTATTTTGTCGAGATTTTTTGACGCTTTATCAACTGCTATGGTTATCTAGCGTCTGAGTGAGACGAAGGTGATAATGCTGGCGAGATGAGTCCAGGGTCCAGCACCGAAAGTTACCTAGCACTTGCTCTTAATGGGTTGAGGGAAAATCCCGGAGAAAACTAGGTAACTTGTTCCAAACAAGATATGAACCCGGGCCCGCTAGCTGACCGTTACTCCACAGAGGTGCACATTTTTTTCGAGATGAGATAGAAGATTCACAATGAATTACCTAATGTTTTCTTAGGGGGAAACCTCGGAAAAACCAGCCAGATTTCAACCCAAATGGTATTCGAACTCTGAGCCAGAGCGGTGCACCTATACATACATATCCGAGAATAATCGATCCGTTCCATAATGACTGAAACCACCTTCTTAGGATGCCTGGAAATCGTTTACCAAAGAGACTATTACCATCCACGAGGACGAAGAGATTTTGGCAGACCTCAGCGACGTTGGACGGACCAATTCCATTTGTAGTTCACAGACGAGAAACAACCCAAAACTGTGTATTGGCAGAAGAACAAGATTATTATTATTATTATTATTATTATTATTATTATTATTATTATATAATTGAGGCGTTTTCTGGAACAAGAACTTAATTGCTAAATCTTGAATTTCAGACATAAAACATTAAATATTTTAGATCTCATATAACAGCAATGCATAGAGCGACATTCAAATGTTTGTGGAGGATGCTGTGTTTGTTGGAGGGAAATAATATTTTGTCAGGGGACATGTGATATTAAGGATCCAACATATTATAGGACTGGAAACGGAGAAACGACGTAACGTACGTTAAGTTGTTATTCTTGGGATCGCCTCAAGTAGAATATTTACAGAAAGAAAATGACAGAGGATTCATAGAAACGTATATGCTCTCGGTTGGGTATTACTGTGGTATTTAGATTTTTAAGGGATTATTGGTTCTTATTTATAAGGATTGTGAATATAATTGAAAGTGAAATAAATTTAACGCTATTAATTTGCTATATTATTACATAATTAAATAAGTACACAAATATATGAATGAATGAATAAATAAATAAATAAATAAATAAATAAATAAATAAATAAATAACTACATAAATAAATAAAATGTTCGTCAGCATATATTGTGTTATGACGCTGTATCTATCTTTCAGTCATAAGAAGTTACTCTAGAATTTCACGTAGTAAATTGTATGTATGTATGTATGTATGTATGTATGTATGTATGTATGTATGTATGTATGTATGTATGTATGTATGTATGTATGTATTTATTTATTTACACTGCAAGTGAGCATGCACCCGGTGGCAGTGGTATACACAATATAAACAATACACAATAAAGAAATGATAAGCAATACACAATACAATTATACAATACACAATAGACCTACAATTTTATACACAATACAATAAGAATACACAATATAATTTCACACAATAATAATAAAACATAAATAATATACCTAATTTTACATTACAACCTACATTATTATGTATAGGCCCTACATAAGTTTCAATAGTCTTTCACTTTATTCTCATCTCACTCACTGTAGTGGCACTATGACGCATAATGGCACTATGACGCATATCTGTGTCAGCATTTGACGCACGAATGATATTAAAATTGATTTCTCACCCAGCCACCAAAAAACCATGCAATACAACATCCAAATTCTATGTGTATAATAAAAGAGGAATCAGACACGTAGAGTTGAAAATAATTGCTACTTAAACACAATGACGTTTATATTCTTGTGTGGATTATTTTACATGGCACTTTACAACTGAGTTTTATGTCCTGAGAAAAGGCAGATATTTCTCCGCTTTGAAGAGGAAGTCATGAAAAGAACAGTTTGTGGTACTCGGATCATGAATAATAATTAGCGGGAACATAAACTTCCCACTGCAAAGCTGATAGCCCCCAGCTATTGTGAAACCATTCTCAAAACAAACGAAGATCGCCAATATGTACCTTGTGTTCTAGGAAAACTAACGTACTGCCTTAGAATGGGTTTCCCTTTCAACTATTAACTATTGTTGTTAACATGCCTGAAAAATACACGACGTTTGGAAGGTTAAACCTACTTTCGTCATATGTCTAAAGACAAGTAGCAATGGTGACTTGTCACTCGAAATGGGTTTTCTTTGGAATATTGTCATTGTTGTAAAAAATAAGATATTTAGATGTCAAGATATAATTTCAAGACGGGAAACAATGGTGGCTTCCCACTCATAACAGGTTTTCATTAGTCTTTTTCATTGTTACAAAAAAATGTTAGATCTGCATTCGTCATATGGATTTACATACAGAAAACAATGGTGAATTATCACTCAGAAGAGGTTTTCTTTTGAAAATTTCAAATGTTGTAAAAAAAAAAAAAAACACGACGTCTATAAGGTGGCCTACACCTTCATCATAAAGATTTCAAGACAAGAAATAGTGGTGTCTTGTTGCTTGGAAGGAATTTTCTTTCAACTATTCCCATTATTGTAAAAAACACCTGACGTTCAGACAGTTGAATCTACTTTTCTATTTGGATTTAAAACTATAAGGAACAGTAACTTGTTACTTCCAAGAAGTTACCTCTGAACAATTACAATAAGTTTTTATTATGTCTCAAAGCAAATTTAGAAATTCGGATTTAGGTTCTGAGTACGATTTTTAAAAACACTCTATTTTCTTTACAATATTTTAATTGTTTCAGAAACATCTTTAGATAAGGGTACTTATTCCTGTCGTATATTTTAAAGGCAATAAAAATCGGTGACTAAAAATTAGTTCTATTTTTGTCACATACCTTTAAACACACTAAGCAATGGTAACCTGTCACTCGGAAAGGACTTTCTTTGGCTCATTTTTAAAAGGGCATACTGTTTTTTTTTATAAAACTTTAAAAGCAATAAGCAATACTGGCCACTCAGAAGTGATTTCTTTGTTCTATCCCCTTTGTTGTAAATAGGTTCCAAAAAGACTTTTAGAAAACTAGACCTACTTTTATCATCTATAGTTTTAAAGGCAGTAAGCTATGATGATCTGTCACACGAAAGGTGTGTTTTCTTTGGTTGATTTTCATTGTTGTTAAGTACCTCTCAAAAGCATCTTGGGTTCATTTTTGTCACACAGTTTTAAAGGTGTTCGCGAAGTTCTTCATCTGTAATGTTAAAAATTAGTCTCGTTCTATGAAAGACAGAATTATGAAATTGAAGTTTTTTTTTTTTTTTGTAAAGAAAAAAGAACAATAGTCCAAAAAATGCAAAATTTGAGATATTAACCATGTGGCGAGAGTATTGCAGCGGCCATGTACTGAATTAGTTTTTAGTGGGGGGAGGGGAACATCATAGTTCTATGTTATAGGGGTAGAAATTTTTGTGGTTTCATAAAACAATAGTCCAAAGATTTTTTTATGTGAAAACAAACTTTGTCCAGGACGATGGTAGCATTTATAAATATCCCATTCATATCATCAATTCCATACAATTTTAAACTTCAGTACTCGTAGATTGGCAGTACTGTTTCGCGGTACTTTAGCACGTGAATTGTTGTATTACTTATGGTGTCATTTTTAGGTAGAGAAGTAACCACAAGGAAGAAATGTAAACAAGGAAAGGAGAAGAAACAGGATATAATAAAGAACTAGAAGATTAAAGGAGTGGCACACTACAGCCACAACAGAGTATTTTTTCTTAAAACAACCACTGTCAACAGTTATCCACATTTACACATCTATTTCTATGAGGAAATTAAAGCTATAAACGTATTTCAGTTTTCCCAAGTTTCTACAATGCCTTAAGATATGGCATGATGAATTTCATACTTGAAGGGTCAACAACAACCATGCCAGATAGTTTTCCGTTTGTCCTGAAAATTTATGTTTTTCGACTATTGCTGTTTTTTCCAAAAAAAAAAAAAAAAAAAAAAAAAAAACTTCAATTTTTACCACGTGTAGGCTATATAACCGTTCTAAATTTTACCACAAGAGCTTCCTATTATACCAATAATTTCAAACAGTAATTCTTCTTTTCAATTTAAAGTATTTCACATAATTTCAATAATGTGACAAAAATTTAAGTTAAAATTTAGAAAACAGAATATCTGATAAAAATTGTAGTTACCTTTACATAGTAGTGTAAATGGATTATGAACAATTAAATTTACAGAGATACAGTCCTTCCAATCGTCTTAAAGGTAGTAGGCCTAAATAATGTTGGTTTGTCACTCGGAAGATATTTTCTGTTCTATACACATTTCTGTAAAATACGTATCAAAATCTTCTTTAGAATATAGTATCTACGTATCATATACAGGGTGATTCACGAGGATTTAGCGTCCCTTACGGAGCTTATTTCCGGAGACATTCTGAGCAAAAATGTCATATAAACATTTGTCATAATCTCAAAATTTTCAGAATTACACTAATTTGAAGTTGAATAATTTCGAGGGAAAAATTGTTCCGGGGCCGGGCATCGAACCCGGGACCTTTGGTTAAACGTACCGGTGTCGGGTAGAGTTCCCGGGTAGCTCAGTGGGAGAGCGTTGGTACGTTTAACCAAAGGTCCCGGGTTCGATGCCCGGCCCCGGAACAATTTTTCCCTCGAAATTATTCAGATTAACTTTACAGGGAGTTATTCTGAAAGCTTAATTTGCATAATTTGAAGTTGTTTATAAAATACCCTTATTCTTGAGTTTTAAGGGTAAAGGAATATTACAGGTATATGAACTATTCAGGAGTATCATTTCTTTAATTAGCTAGTATTCTGAAGCTAAAAATGTGTTGTGAATTCCATAGTTGCTTCGTACAATTTTTTTTTTTTTTTCGATTTTTAACTACAAAATTATATTTTCGTACTGATTTATCACAAAAATTGTTACAAATCATGCCACTCTTGTAAATTCTTTAAGACTGTCAATTAGGATACACAATTAAACTGTAAAGAATCAAGTTCCTAAAGTCGTATGATCCGTAATAATTTTTGTGACAAATGCGTAAGAATGATACCATTTTTGGTTAAAAATTGAAAAATAAAATCTGTATAAAGCAATTATCAACACAATTTTAGCTTCAGAACATTAGCCAATTAAAGAAATGACACTTCTGAATAGTTCATTCTCTATTTGTAATATTTTTTTACTCAAAACTAAAAAAAAAAAATATTAAAAAAATATATTTTACTAACAACTTCAAATTAATGTAACTTTGAAAATATTGAGATTAGGACAAATATTTATATGACTTTTTTGTTCAAAATTTCTTCGAAAATAAGCTCCGTAAGTGACGGTAAGTCCTCCTGAATCACCCTGTATAGTTATAAGCAGTAAGCAATTTTGGATTGTCACTCGGAAGAGATTTTTTTTATCTATTTCCACTGTTGCAAATACATCTCAAAAACACCTTTATAAAGTTAGATGCAGGAAGTAATGGTGTTTCGCTACTCGGAAGGTAGTTTCCTGTGAACTATTTACATTGCTTTGCTCCCATTATTGTAAGTCATTAAAATACGTGTGAAGTAGCAGCACTTATGAAGAAATTAACTGTAAAATATAAAAGTAGAACATGTTTTATAGTGTTCACGGACATGTAGAGTAACTAGTGTTGATAAATGACCATCTAGTGAGAACGCACGGCTTGTGAAGATACGTAACACTGCATTATACACATTTTTACATGTTCGCCATCACACGACAACGCACTTAAGCCATTTTATGTTTTCAGTCTCTCATTACAGTGCGCGGTTAAATTGCAGCGCAAGCCAGACAAGTGTTTTCCACTCTTAAATTGCTGCGCCTTCTTGCAAATTCAAGGTCTTGTTTATGTTTTTTATTAATATATTTTTTTAAATCTTGTTTTCTATTTGAGGCTTCATTAATGCAAAACCGGTCTGTTATTGCGAACTGGGTCCAGGGCAATTATTTTTTATGAAGTATAAAAGATTTATCGCAAAAGGAAGGAACTATTGCGACCGGAATTAAAAGAATAAAGAGTGCAGTTTAAATGGCACAAATTTCTGCAACAGGTACTTAAACGGGCTACTCAAGCCCAAGTGGTTTCGCTACCGCTACAAGTCCAGTAAATCTGGTTTCGATTTCTGCAAAAAAACTGCAGATTTTTCCCTCTCTATACTGCGCAAAGGAATGACCTTGTATCATGTTGTAATAGTATATTGCGATACAAGCGTGGTAAGTGCATTAAAACAGAATCGAGAAAAAGTTAGAGAAGACGAGACGAAGTCGAGTCTTCGGTATTTCCGAGATTTTGTTATGCACTTAACACATGTATTGCATACTATTTTTTGGCAGAACTTAATAAAAAATAAATTATTATTAAGCATTTTTAATTTAATTTTCCATTTTCCAAATATGAAATATTTTAAAATTGAAGCTTTTAAAATAGTACATTATGCAACGCGCCTATAATGGTAGTAATTAAGACGCGAGTATGTTTATAAAACGAGCGCAAACGAGTTTCATACTTTTCATACGAGCGTCTTAATTACCATTATAGGCAAGTTTCATACGACTTTTTACGCTCGACCATATTTCTAACTTGAAATTATTCATAAGTAGGCCTATTCATGTTATTCTTATCTGACTGGGGAGCGGAACTGACCTTGTGCAATATCTCGTAAATTGTGAGATGTGTGCAGACGCGAAAGAATTGATTTTTTCCGAGGAACAAATGTCATTGACCTTGATATAATCTAGAGAGTAAAATAAACATTAATCTTGATATAACCTTGAAATTGATGTAGACATCGAAAAACGAGATGACAAATTGAATTTATTTGAATATTATTTACAATTAACGCTAATTATTATAGTAACAGAACATAACCTTCTGCGACAGTATTGGATTTCCAGCCTCCGTGACGTTTCGCTAGTTGTCTTTCCATTGCATATCCGAGAATAATCGATACTTGCGATTTCATATTGCTACAATGGTGTTTTCTGATTGGTGGAACACCTGAACTTTAATGAATAGGTGTACTTTAATGAGGTGCATTAAAGGGCTGCTACCAGGTGTATAATTACTACATTTCTGCATGGTCGAGCATAAAAGAAATTTATAAAATTATTCACGACATATAATATTAACAAATATATTTTTTTACCATTGCCCAGACAGATTTTGGAATGGATTCCGCCAGGAAGAGGAAAGAGAGGAAGACCAAGGAAAACCTGGATAGACGATATAAGAGGTGGAATGAAGGAGAGAGGCTTGGAAGAACGGGATTGGGAGGTAAGAGAAGAATGGAGGAAGAAGAAAAGAATTTAAACACTTTGGATACAGGAAGATGTAGTTTACATTGTAACCCTGTTAATAATTTTTTTTTTTTGTTTTTTTACCTTTCATTTCTGTCGACTATATTCATGTTTTTATTGAATGTCTCTGGCTTCTATCTGATTGTCAATTTATATTAAATGTATTTTTTCTCTCTTTCTCTTTATTCTTTTTTTGCTCTTGTGTGTTATTTATTAGTTTGAATTAAGTTACTTACTTTATTTAGTAAACTGTCCTTGTAAATTTTATGTTATATTATTGACTAAGACCACACCATACACGAGCCTGGCTCTTACGGTAGTGGCTAGAAACATTTTTGTTTTATAATTTTAATTTGTACTCACTAGCTATCTAACTAGTTAAATAAATTAATTAAATAAATTTAAATAAATAGTTTACTTTTAGACGCTAACCTTTTCATGTGTGATCGCCATTTGTTATTTGCCAATAGGGGTCATTCATGTGTTATTATTCGGCGGCGATTGTGAAAATGTTGTAATAAAATAAATTATAGAAAGTTTAGTTTTGTCTTCTAAGAAGTAGGTAGGTGACACATTAATTATACATCAATATAAACAGCTTATAGGAAACGTTTGTAGGTGACACATTAATTATACATCAGTGTAAATAAATTGCATACCGGTATAGGTTAATGCTTGAATACGTATTTTACTCCATGGATGATTTCGTGTTCAGTCACGACCCCACGAGTGGCGCTCAGAGCAAAAACCGGAAGTCGTCAGAAATGGTTTTCATGCTTATGTCTTATCTACATTAATTCCTGTTTTCTTTTTTTTTTTTTTAAGTAGGTTATTTTTCGACGCTTTATCAACATCTCAGGTTATTTAGCGTCTGAATGAGATGATGGTGATAATGCCGGTGAAATGAGTCCGGGGTCCAGCACTGAAAGTTACCCAGCATTTGCTCATATTGAGTTGAAGGAAAACTCAGGAAAAAACCTCAACCAGATAACTTCCCTCGACCGGAAATCGAACCCGGGCTACCTGGTTACGCGGCCAGACGCTCTAGCCGTTACTCCACAGGTGTGGACCCTATTTTCTTACAAATCTCCACTCCAATAAATTAATTTAGAAAGAGTACAGACATAACAAGACATTTAGTTACCTTTGGGGAGGCAGAGATATGTATGGGAAGATACTATTAAAATGGATTTGAAGGAGGCAGGATATGATGATAAGCGACTGGATTAATCTTGCTCAGTCCCGCTCGTTTCACGTAATCCCATGTTATTTGGTAACAAATCCTTAAGCTAGACCACTTGATACAAGTAGAAAGAAAGAGAAAAAAATTCCCCACCAACCACTTTAGCTGACAGAGCATCATTAAATAAATAAAGTAAACAGCTTTGAGAGGCAGGAAGAAGAGTCTAAATAAAAATTGGAAGCTGGTTGAGTTTGTTTTCGGACATCCTGTGGCGGGGCTCCAGTCTCTGGAATGCGTCCCACAGCATCCTTACACATCTGAATCTCTCACCCCTCCATGCCCCCCACTCCCTCTTCTTAGTCAGCACCGCCGCGAAGGCCACGTCTAAATGTGGTGACGTCGAGAGAGCCCCGCATTTTTTTCCAGCGCAAACAAGAGCAGATCGGAAATGCTGAGGTGCGTCGCTGGGCAACACAATTCCACGCAGACCCATGCAAAATGCTGGTAGCCTACTTACTACTTCCTCCCTTCCAGTCTCTCTTCTTACTTTCCTGTTTCATTTTTTCCTTGTTTCTTCATTTCCTTCATTCTCTTTCTTCCCTACTCTTTTTCCTCACTTCACTTTATCAGTGACGTTCATATATATATATATATATATATATATATATATATATATATATATATATATATAATATTGAGATTAGGACACATGTTTATATGCAATTTTTTGCTCAGAATGTCTTCGGAAATAAGCTCCGCAAGTGACAGTAAATCTTCGTGGATCACTCTGTATATGTATATATATATATATATATACATATATATGTATACATACATACATATATATGTATACATATATACACATACTGTATACATACATATGTACATATACAGAGTGATCCACGAAGATTTACTGTCACTTGCGGAGCTTATTTCCGAAGACATTCTGAGCAAAAAATTGCATATAAACATGTGTCCTAATCTCAATATTCTTTTACTCTTAAAACTGAAGAATAATGGTATTTTACAAACAACTCCAAATTAGTGTAACTCTCAAAAAAACATTGAGATTAGGACAAATGTCTGTATGACACATTTTGCTCAGAATATCTTCGAAAATAAGCTCCGTAAGTGACGGTAAATCCTCGTGAATCACTCTGTATTCATACATATATAAGTACATAGGCTTAAGGACCTTACTAATAGACGGTAATTACACACAGTATTTTAAAGGGTGTAAATGATATGTTGTTATTGAAGTGTTGTATCAGTGAAGAATTATGCTGTGTCAGTGAAGTGTGTTGTATCAGTGAAGAAGTATGTCGTGTCAGTGAAGTGTGCTGTGTAAGTGAAACGTGTTCCTGTCAGTGAAGCTTTATAGTTTATAGTGGCAGTGCATAGTATTTGAACAGTGAAATGTTTTTGAAGTGTTAGTGAAATCAGGATAGAACCAGTGAAATGTGTCGTAGTTCCATTGCAGTGAGTGAATTGACAGCGAAATGAGTGTAATGTGGAAAGGTAGTTGTGCAGATATGAACATATCATACTCGTGGGTTTTAGTTCGATCTTAGTTTTAAGATACAAATTAGATTTATTTCAAATGTTATTTTAAGTGATCGCTTCATTTAATTTAGTATATTCCCTGTTGTTGTTGTTGTTATTATTATTATTATTATTATTATTATTATTATTATTATTATTAATTATTGTTAGTATTAATTATTAGTATTATTATTAATTGTATTTTTAATTAATAAGTTTATTATTGTCATTATTGAGTGTAATTAGTTACCACTGCCACCGGGTATATCCCCACTGCAGTGTGAATAAATAAATACATACATACATATAATGTATACATAAATACAAATGATTTTTAATTAAGGAACCCGGAAGTTCATTGCCGCCCTCACATAAGCCCGCCATCGGTTCCTATCCTGAGCAAGATTAATTCAGTCCCTACCATCATATCCCACCTCCCTCAAATCTATTTTAATACTTTGTATTTTTCCTTGTATGTCTGGCTTCCTCTGACTTATCTGTCAGTAATGTAGAATATAGGCCCACATACATACATACATACATACATACATATTCATACTTACATACATACATACATACATACATACATACATACATACATACATACATACATACATACATACATACATACATACATACGTGTTCTGCCCATGGGCAGGTCTTTCACTGCAAACCCAGATTTCTCCAAGCTTTCCTATTTTCTACCTTCCTTTTAGTCTCTGCATGTCATCTACGTATTTTAATGTCGTCAATCATCTGATATCTTCTTCTGCCCCGAACTCTTCTCCCGTTCACCATTCCTTCCAATGCATCCTTCGGTAGGCAGCTTCTTCTCCGCCAGTGACCCTACCAATTCCTTTCTCTCTTCCTGATCACTCACTCTTTCCAACACAACTTCATTTCTTACTCTGTCCACTTCACACACTCTATTCTTCTTCATATCCACATTTCAAAATGTTTCTATTCGTCTCTTCACTTCGTCGTAATGTCCATGTTTCTGCTCCATACAATGCCACACTCCACATAAAGCACTTCACTATTATTTTCCTTCGTAATATAGGATATAAGATGTAATTAATTTCCAGTCTTAATGCCTTATCATAATATTATCATACAAAATCAAGGAACAACTAAATAATGACCACACACATAGCAATTTGTTCTTTAATTATATGATATTATGTTGAATAACTGTAAACGTTTTCTTCTTGTTAGGCCTCTTCATTTTCATTTTTGTCACTGTTTTCATATTTTTCTCTCTCACTTTTTGACTTTTAATAAATGTCTTTTGTGTGTCTGTATTTTTACTATTTCCTCTCTCAACGTTATAGAACTTTTGCTTATAATATTTTTGTTTTCGATCTTCTCTATTTTGCCCCTGTTTTTTGTCCCTTTCATATTTAGGCCTATATCTGTATATTTGCTTTACAACTTTATTTTTCTTTTATTTCTATGTATGGTTCTTATCACTTTCTTGCATGTCGTTCGTTGCTTTTGTTTTTCTCTTCTTGTAAAATATTGTTTTTTCTAGTCTTATCTTATCGTACATGTCTTTGTCTTTTCTTAGCATTTTTTTTCTTTTAAGGTGTATATGTGTTTTTGTCTTCACTATCTATTTGTAGTTTCACTTACTATATGCTTGTAATTCATCTTTCGTTATTATTCCTATTTTGTATATGGATTTTGATTTTCTTTATAGCTTCTGTACAATCATATAGAAATTTAAGACACATACATACATAGATACATACATACATACATACATACATACGTACATTACATTACATTACATTGTCCACACCTGTGGAGTAACGGTCAGCGCGTCTGGCAGCGAAACCAGGTGGCCCGGGTTCGAATCCCGGTCGGGGTTGAGGTTTTTTCCGGGGTTTTCCCTCAACCCAATACGTGCAAATGCTGAGTAACTTTCGGTGCTGGACCCCGGACTCATTTCACCGGCATTATCACCTTCATTTCATTCAGACGCTAAATAACCTAAGATGTTGATACAGCGTCGTAAAATAACCCAATAAAATAAATTACATTACATACATAAACATAGTAGACATAAAATAAAGTAGAATAAAATGAGGAAGACAAAGGAAGAAGGAAGTAGGACTACAGAAACAAGAATAAGTAGAAGTAAAATTAAAAGAAAAATGTAAACGGGATGTAAAAAATAACCAGCCAAGAAAATAAAACAAAAAAGTACAACATTTTGAATAAAAATAAAACAATATGTAATAAGAAGTGAACTAGAAAAGTTGTAAATGTGTGTTACGTAACTTTTTCTTCTGTCACCCTATAAGGCGAGATTTTCCGCTCGACTGCGAACAGACGTTGCAATTAGCATCACACGGTACTTGCGATTGAGGTAATTGTGGGCGTTACTGGATGTCAACACGACGTATCCCGATATCGCCAAGAATTAACGTTCCAAATGCTGGCTAATTATGTGGATATATTCCTATCTATGCGCAGTATCAATTAAACATGAGACAACCTTTCAACACCTGACACATGCCATGAGACATTCGTAGGTTATGCCCCTACTCCATCCGACAAAACTTACTACTTATTACAGGGAAATAAGTCGTGTATGACAAATACCATTAGGCGACAGGTTAATGATTGGATACCGAATTCAATTCGTGGTGAGTAAAAATTCAATGTTTTGTGAATAAATACAGTGTTAGGAGGGCATTAGAAAACATGAACTACACAAGGCAATGGAAAAAATGTGACAACAATTATAATAATTAAGTGTACTACCTAAATCTATACTAATAATAAATCTGTAGCCGAAATTTTTCTGGTAATTTTCGAATTTCCAAAAATAATTGGTCCTAACATATATAATTAACCACCCTGAAATCGAAAATCGCTTTTTTGAAATTTTTGTTTGTATGTCTGTCTGTCTGTCTGTCTATATGTTTGTTACCTTTTCACGCGATAATGGCTGAACGGATTTCGATGAAAATTGGACTATAAATTAAGTTCGTTGTAACTTAGATTTTAGGCTATATGGAATTCAAAATACATTATTTAAAAGGGAGGTTATAAGGGGGACTGAATTAAATAAATCGAAATATCTCGCTTATTATTGATTTTTTTGAACAATGTTACATTACAAAAGTTTCTTTAAAAACAATTTGCGATAAGTTTTATTTCTTGAAAAAATTTGATAGGACTGATATTTAATGAGATAAATGAGTTTTAAAATTAAAATAACTGCCATCTAAGGCCGTATAATGAAACAAAAAACAAATGACTTCGTACATAAGGGGCCTTGGACAGCAATAATCTGAAAGCTATGAAAGATAGCCTACAGAGAATGTTTCTGTGTTTGTATGAAGTAATATCGGAAGCTAAATTAACCGATTTGTATAATTAATTATTATTTCGCCATTGGAAAGTGTAGTTTCTCTAGATGGACATAATGCTATAATGTTATTGCAGTAACTTCTGATATAATATAATGTAATGTAATATAATATAATATACTTAATATAATATAATATGTAATGTAATATTATATAATACAATTTAAGTTATTTGAAGGGTTCAGAACCATAGTGGGCCAAACGCCATTTACTGAATACGTAGAAAAGAAGGGTTAAAATTAAGTTATTACCATAATTCAATGGAAACACATAGCAAGTAAAATAAAGTACACACATTAAATCTAAATGATGTCAATGTTCATTAAACTATGGTTGCATGTAATAACAATTAAGAAAGATGTTAAAGGAATTGTCATTGCACCAAATGAGTGGTCTCTGGACCGAAATGATCGCATTTTAATTATTTAAACAGAATTTAAATTAAGTAACATATTAAACGATTTATCCTTCTATCAAACACGAATGTTCCCTGGATCAAATGTCCTATTTTAATTATTTAATTACTTTATATTTATTTCTAACAGGTGCAGCGGAGCGCACGGGTACGGCTAGTAAATAATATAAAGAATGTTTCAGGGAATCTGTTACAAACTTTTAGGGCAGTAGAAGTGAACAATTTGAACAATTTGCACATGCGAATAGAAACCCATGTCCGAAAGCATGTCCACGGTAAAACAAATCATTTTGTTTTCTTTAATGTATTTCATGTCGTTACCATTATGATATCTGTAAACATTACAAAGTTCATGAGAATAGATACAGAACCTTGTTTATTTATTTATTTTGCTAATAATTGTAACATAAAATATGGCACTTTATTTTTGTTGTTTTAATACAGTATAAACCGATAAAACTTTAGCTCGCCCCTGAAAGAGTAGAACTCGTGCTCAGGGGCGGATTCCTGAATTGAAATTAAGAAGTATATAATACAATTTGTCTTATTCTACTACGCAATAAGAATATATAAATTTCAATTTACAATTGTTATAAAATCCATGTATAAGTTTTTAAATTTAATACTAGAATTATTAGAATTGACAAGATTATGATATTTAAATATAAATTTGTTATATATTCTTGGGCCTAAATTACTACTATGATTAAATACTGTAGCAGTGTTGTATTTTGGTTCAACAATCTTAAAGAATTCATACCTTTTGTTTCATAACTATACGAATACAATTCAAAATTATTTCGATATTTATGTATGAATTTTATTAATACAATATAATAAATTTGTCTTATTTTAAGAACATTAAAGTCTAAAACAATTTTTGAGATGGAAAATCAATAGGTTTATGAAGACATATTTTAATTATTTTCTTCTGTAATAAATAAATTGGATTAAAATTGGATTTAAATAAGCTACCCCATCCTGTAATTCCATACATAATTACCGAATGAAATGAAGTTAAGTATATTGTTTGTTAACAGTAGACATTATAATAGGTATCTGGTATCGAACTTGTATGACTTTATGCTTACTTGAGTTAAGTATTAAGTGCATTAACTTTAATTTCTTTATATTATATTTATTTTATTTTATTTAATTTCTTTAGTTTCTGGTTATCGCGAAAAGATTCACAATAAGGAAACTTGCTGATATGGATTTCATTTAAGAAAGAGCGAACGAGAAAGGAAGGAAAGCTTCAAGGCTTTGTAAATCAAAATATCCCTTACGATGTCAACTATGAGAATTCACCAACATTTCTATGGAGAAGGAATCTGGAATCCAACTTCAGAAAGATGGCCTTGAGTTTGATGCCAGCTGGCTACACTGACCAGACATCACCTATCATGGCTTGTAACTACCGCACGGAACATTTCCAGATGTGAATTCCTATATGCAAATTGTTGATACATGTACCATACATAAAATATTGTAATAAAGGCATCAAAACATCCTGTATGCACTGAATAGAGAACGCAAAATGCATGTTTTCTTTACATATTTGTACTTGCAAAACCGTACTGAAAAGCACTGAAGCTTACTTTAGAGTACTAGCGTTAATATTGGGCTATTACGAAACCACTTAACTTTTCTCTCTGTGGAGTAGGTTATTTTACGACGCTTTATCAACATCTTTGGTTATTTAGCGTCTGAATGAGATGAAAGTGAAATAAGTCCGGGGTCCAGCAACGAAAGTTACCCAGCATAAACTCATACTGGGTTGAGGGAAAATCCCGGAAAAAACCTCAACCAGGTAACTTGCCCCGACCGGGAATCGAACCCGGGCCACCTGGTTTCGCGGCCAGACGCGCTGACCGTTACTCCACAGATGTGGACTCTGTGGATATACTTTCAAAGCCGCGCAAAAAGTGAAAAATTGACATCCGAGCGAATTACGAGGTTTTGGAATTAAAGTAACAAAATATAAAGCAAGTAATTATCAGAGAGACCGATGGAAAAATACAGATGAAATGGGCATCTTGAGGGAAGATGTCGCGAATTTCCTCACACATGATGATGATGATGATGATGATGATGATGATGATGATGATGATGATGATGATGGTCACGACAACGATAGTGACTAAGTGGTGGACGAAAAATAGAATGAAAAAGAAAAAGAGGGCAAAAATGACATTTGTGACGAGTACGATGAAACACACGACATAAAGAATAAGGTAGAGAAAATCACGAAATTGATGACTAAGAAATACGGGAAAAAATGACGAGAATAAAAAGGAGACGAATGAAGAAGAAAAAAAAGAGAGCAGAAGTGACGTTTGTGACGAGTACGATTAAACACATTACACAAACAATATGACAGAGAAAATCATGAAATTGATGATTGAGATCAAAAATAAGGAAAAATTAACGGGGATAAAAAATATAAATATAGTAAGACGACGTTGATAAAAAGACAATAAATGCCACGATAAAGAACATTATAAAGATGAATACGATAATACTATAAAATATTGCGAAGAAGACGATTACTTAATGACGATAAGAAATGTAAGAATAGATGAAATATAAATGATGATAAAGAAGACGAAAATAAAAACCACGATGAAGAAAACGACAAAGAAAGTGACACTGAAACAGGCAGCAATAAAGGAGAACACGAAAAATTGAGAATACGATAAGAAAGGCGAAACTGAAGAAGGCAACGATGAAGAAGAAGAAGAAGGGAATAAATAAGAAAACTACGACAAGAAAGAACTTAAAGAAGATGAAGCTAAGGATAAAGAAGGCAACGATAAAGTAGAAGGTCACAATATGGAAGAAAACCACGATTAAAAAGAACACCATGACAAAGAAGATGAAGATGAAGGTAAAGAAGGCGACAATTGAGACGACGATGAAAAAGAAAGCAACGATAAAGACAAAGAAGACTATAAACAGGGAGGTAATGAAAAAGACTGAAATGAAATGAAAAAGGTGACAATGTAGAAGAAAACTACGATCAATAAAAAAATTATGATAAAAAAGAAGAACAATAATATGGAAGACAACAATGAAGTTGGTGATGAAAAAGAAGATAAGAATCTATAATAAAACTATAATAATAATGATATCGATAAGAAGAAAGACATTAAGAAGAACACGACGATAGAAAAGAAGGCCGTAATGTAGAAAAAGAGGATGTTGAAGACGACAAAATAATGAAGACAACAATAAATAAAAGGTGAAATGAAGGATGTTCTCAAAGAAGAAAATATGACAAGAATGAGAGCGAAAAATGTGAAGACAAAATTTACGATAGCTATGATTATGATGATAATAATGGTGTGAAGAAGAAAATACCACTTCCTACTGAATCCAAGTCAGATAACATGAAGTACCAGTATTATACCTCGGCGCCGCCACGCCCTCTTCTTGTACGATTTTCAATTGAAGAGAACGTTAACTGCTTGTAGCGTGGCTTCCAGGAAACCCCTAGTTACGAAGCAACATGTAGTTCAACGTCATCGTCATTCAAGCTTATCGCGAAGCAGGTAAGTTCTGTTCGCATTACAACAATAAATTTCATAACTTGCATTTTTGTCGGTTTTCATTAAAAACATACGCAAAGCCTGCGAAATGTATAGTATTTCTGTAGAGTACATAACAGAAAAATAGTGACAAAGTTGACATTTCTAAACAATTTAATTATTTTATCATTTTTCGAATGATAATTCCTAAACTCTGATATTTTAACGATACGCTACCGTGTTAAAAATGTGTATTATACGATAGCGTGCGAAAAATACTTTTAACACTAGTGTGAAAAGTACTTTTTGCACGATAATGTGTTTCTTCATCGTTACAGGTAACGTCCGCCACGAATGAAAGTTGATTTTACTGATTTCAGAGTTGCCAACCTAGAGACGTATGTTGAAATATTACAAATAACTGCTCTAGAGTTGTAATGAAAACCGTTGTTTTCTATGTATGCTACAATACTAAAATTCATACACAAAACGCAGTTAATTAATATAGAGAGGTCGTACTGAAAGTCATGACTCGTGAGCAACACATTGCTACAATTTCAATTTCAACAATGTAACAAAAACGGTTATATGATCATAATCTCCAGACTTTACACTATGTATTGACATATTGTGACGTCATTAACTTCTACCATGTGACCACAAAATGGTCAACAACGATGGTTCGTTTGGACAGCGTGCTGTCATTAAATTCCTGCTGAAAAATCTGCTGCTGAAATTCACCTCAGACTTCAGCGTGCATACGGAGATGTGTGCATGGGCGCCAGCAGTGTTAGGAGATGGATGCAACATTTCGAAGATGGGAACATGAGCATCCAAGATGAGTCCAACACCCTTAGCCTCTGTTCCTCTCTCAAAGTGAGAGACCAAGCTTCGCAACCATAAAGAATAACCGGTAATATAACTAACTTACTTATTTACCTACTGGCTTTTAAGGACCCGCAGGTTCATTGCCGCCCTCACATAAGCCCGCCATAGGTCCCTATCCTCAGCAAGACCAATCCAGTCTCTATCATCACATCCCACCTCCCTCAAATCCATTTTAATATTATCCTCCCATATACGTCTCGGCCTCCCTAAAGATATTTTTCCCTCCGGCCTCCCAACTAACACTCTATATGCATTTCTGGATTCGCCCATACGTGCTACATGACCTGCCCATCTCAAACGTCTGAATTTAATGTTCCTAATTATGTCAGGTGAAGAATACAATGCGTGCAATTCTGTGTTGTGTAATATTCTCCAATCTCCTGTAACTTCATCCCTCTTAGCCCCAAATATTTTCCTAAGCACCTTATTCTCAAACACCCTTAACATATGTTCCTCTCTCAAAGTGAGAGTCCTAGTTTCACAACCATATAGAACAACCGGTAATATAACTGTTTTATAAATTCTAACTTTCAGATTTTTTGACAGCAGACTGTATGATAAAAGCTTCTCAACTGAATAATAACAGGCATTTCCCATATTTATTCTGTGTTTAATATAACTGTTTTATAAATTCTAACTTTCGGCTTTCTCCAGAGCAGAATGGATGATAAAAGCTTCTCAACCGAATAATAGCAGGCATTTGCCATATTTATTCTACGTTTAATTTCCTCTCGAGTGTCATTTATATTTGTAACTGTTGCTCCAAGGTATTTGTATTTGCCCACCTTTTCAAAGGACAAATTTCCAATTTTTATATTTCCATTTCGTACTACATTCTGGTCACCAGACATAATCATACACTGTACTTTGTTTTTCTTTCGGGGTTTACTTACAAACGTATCTCCTCCTGTTATTATATTACGTAACTAAGGTGAGGAAAAGAAAGAATAAGAAAACGAGAGGTTAATAAATACATGAAGATGGAAACTTGGTTGATTGTCTTGATGTTCCCTGATGACTCGCATTTCCCCTGGCATAATCCCACCATTGCATTATCTCATCATTATCTCAATATAAAAATATATGTGATAAGTTACCGTAATACCAACATTACGGGACTCGTAGGGTGAAATTTCCCATGGAACAAGCTAAGAGATCTAATTGATTCCCAGAAGAAGGAACATGAACAAGACCGTTTTAATCGGAAATATCATGTTCATAAAGAAAAAAAGTTGCTATGGTTACGAAGAGATTCAATTGTTTCACATCAATGAGTTGTTAACAATAGAACAAAATCTGTACGTGAGTCATTTACTTTCTGATGTATGACATTCATTCTGGATACTTGTCATTAATAACAATGATTGTAATGGTCTTGCACAACTCTGCTTCGAGCAACATAAAAACTTATAAATCACTAATATCTCAGTAAACTGCAAAGACTTGCTTCCGGATAAACAAATACCTATCAGTATCCGTTGCGTCGCGTTGCCAGGCAACAACGTGCAGTCACTTGTTTCCCGTGATACATTTCCCGCATTTACATGGTTACAAGTCCTATTACAACCGCGAACCTTTAGACTTCTGGGAATTGATCCCTTCTCTGCAATCAATATTCTAGGTCCGGCCTGACATTTCCTTGCAGGGAAATACGTAGCATTCGCAGGCTGCAATGTTTCTCTACTCACATCGCATCCTAGCCTCAATTTCTATTCTAATTTTCCTCAATAGTTTGATTCTGTACTGCTATGAATAAGGTTTCTGTTGCTATATTCCACGAAGTGTGGTGAAAGCTATTTATTATCGGCAAGATAATAAAACGACCATGATCTGTGTGCTACAAGGAACATGACAGGAAATGGTACTGTATTACGACCACAAACTATACGGACTTGTTGGATATCGAAGTCTGGACAGATGAAGAGCGTATGCTGATTGAGGATCGTCTGTTCTGTATAGGATAATAACGTAAGAGCTTGTGTAAGTTATGGTGATAGGCCCTACTATGGAAAAAGGTAGAGAGAAAGCCGAAGGTACTAGAGAAAGAAAGAATGCGAAGAAGAACAAATAAAATAAATAACAGTAGAAGACAGAAAATATGAAGAAATGAAGTAAGAAAAGTGTAGAGAGAAGATTATAAAAAACAAAAGACACAAAAGGAACACAGAAAAATGACAGCATTCAACAAATAAACAAGGGAACTTGAAGAGGAGAAAGAAAAGAGAAGAAACGTAAAACAAATCGACAGGAGGGTTAAGGAAATCCCAATAAACGTCTATATACTCGAATTAATATAATCAAATATAGGATGTAAATAATATCAACTCCCAAAAATATACAGGGACATCATTTTATTTTTACTAACATTTTTAATATTAACTTGCCTATACCTCTGGATCAACGCCGTTTGCTACCCCCCTTCCACGACTGGAGTTCGATGAAATTGGCGTAATATACAAACAAATCACAAATCACTGTACTAGGTATAGGAGGGAAGAAAAGTAGTTAATCCATTTACGTAAACTAGGAAATATTGAGCTTTTGAGTTTGATCATTTCCATTAGGTTTTTGTTTAATCAAAATACAGTACAGTACCGTATTAACAATTAATGTTTTTACTCACGAACTGAGCTGTCCATGTGGACGTATTCATTATCCATTGTATATTATACTGTCTACAGCACATTAGCGTACAATATAGAGAATGAAGTTAAATTAAAAAATAATCACAATATGGATATTTAAACACATTTTTTTAAATGTGTGGCCGTTCATTTCGATACAGACTTCAGTTCTAATGTGCATATTATCGCACTATAGACTATTGTACCTAATCCCAATTACCAGTTACGTTCTTCGTACTAGCAACTCATGTTGAAATAATTCTGTACCTACTCTATAAAAGAGTACCTTACGTACTGTAAATTCAATCTTCACTTCTGCCCGATCCGAAAAGATAAAATTATTCGGACATACTGTCTACTGTCCGTCCAAGTGGTAATGTCGTAGGGTCGTAGAAAGGGAGGAAATCACGTGACAGTTAATTACTTAACGAGGCTCTTTTATTTAAGTTATTTTAAACAGTTGTGTAATATTACGTAGACGTCCAATTCCTAACAGACATTAATGTTCTCAGAAAAGAGCTAAGACAGCCCAGCCACTAGCTGGCGAATAAAAGCTGGTGGGGGAAACCGGGATACGACGTAGGCAAATGGACGACAGTAGCTGTGCGAAAATGATTCAATATTGAAAGCTCTTTCGTCACTGGAAAACGCGAACATTTTTTGGAACGTACTGTTTACTATACCGTAAGGCTACTATGACTGTATATGCAGTCTTGGATCTGTGTGGAGGACGGTTAAACTTCATTAGTAGAAGGGGTGGGAGTGAAGTACATTAAAAAACTCAGGTACAATAAAAATTGAAGTAAAAATAAAATGATGTCCCTGTATAAATACTGCATATCGCTCTACTGAACAAAATATCTAGAGAAATTTAATTATTTTTTATAATATTATTTTTAATTTGTAAAATACCATGCTTTTAAGATTGATAATAGTTTAAATAATTACTCGTGTTAATTATGTAAGTATGTGCGGCTTACAGCTGTTTCGGTGCTACTTGACACCATCCTCAGAGCCTTCTGTGTCTCGGCGCCATCTCAACTTCGCTGCCTGTTGTGTGGGTGCATTCGTGTGATGAAGAGTTGTGTCAAATAGTGTGATATTGGTGATAGCGAGACTGTATTTGGCGAGATGAGGCCGAGAATTCGCCACAGTATACCTGACATTCACCTTACGATTCGGGAAAACCTCAGAAAAACCCAACCAGCCCAAGCGGGAACCGAACTCACGTCCGAGCGCAACTCTGGATCGGCCTCAGCTGACCGAGCTACGCCGGTGGTTACTACCTTTCTTTAAGTACAATTTTAACACTTTTAAAAGTTTTGAGTTTTAATTTTTCTATATTTTAACAAGTGTTATTAAACTCCAAGAAGAAAGAGAATACAATTATATGTTGAGGACGACCCATTTTGCTATAACAGTATGTTCAAATTCAACAGCAACTGGCAATTCTTGTAATTAAAAAATCCACATTATATGAAAACTAAGACACTGAAAGAGCACGAAAGTGAAAGCATAAGGCAAGAACGGCATTCAAACTTGCATTAACTCCCGCCAACAATCAAGAAATAACTAAGCGACTGCATGAGAACTGGAGGACAGACTCTGGGACGCGACCTTCGCCGACGATGTTAAGCATGCCATCACAGTCCCTCCCCCTCTTCTACCACCCCATCTGTTAAGAGGGCGATATTCTCCTCTGCCTTAACCCTGTGATGTGCAGAGATCCCTTGACGCCCGTTGTCCGCCTGCCCAGTCGAGGATAATTCTTAGTATCCGGGAGACATGGATTTGATCCCTGGCCATGCCATGCAAAGACAGTCTTGAGGCTCTAACTAAAGGGGTTCCAGGAATATTTATGTATGTGAAAAAATATATTGGGGGCCAGGTTTTCTTTGAATTCTGTTTCCTCTGCTACCTTCAACTCACCGTTGCTACTTTAACACTGTCATGATCAAATCATCTCTGAATAGTCAGTCGCAGTGTTGCCAACACCTAATTTGTATCCCCGTCAGTCTAACACCTAGAAACTCGTCAGAATCCGTCAAAATTAAATAAAAACTAGTGGCTTGTGCAGCAAGTGCTGCAAACTAAGTTCATTAGACGTTCAAATAAACATTTTTCAGATTTATTTTCAACGAAGAATACCAGACATTCGGAAAGTTATTTGCTTCCATAACAATGGAAGATACTCTCTCGATCCAATACTGAAGAGAACCACGCATATAAATATCTACACCACACCGTCATTAAATATATGAAAAAGACCCAACCCCACTTGATTAATAATTATAAAAATATTTGATTTTTAATAATATTATTATCTTACGTAAGTTTTATAGCTTTCAGTAACATATACTGTATAATACTATATAGCTGCCACTCAGTAAAATATAAAAATCAAAATCTACTTATATAAACCCAAAACGTTTCACTTTCATATCATCAATATAGCATTAATATGTATAATTAATGAAAAAAAATCGCATCATGGCATTAACTACAATAATATTTCATTTCTAATGGTAATAATGTCATCAAACCACCTCAAGTTTTGTAGTTTTTAATATCCAATACACAGCTGTACCCAGAAAATTACACACCACAGAATCGAACCTGTAAATTATTTTTAGTAAGTTAAGTTTTTAATAACCAATTTAATTTGAGCTCTAAATATGTCAGCATTCTTGCAGATCATGGCCTTCTTGTAATATTGTTTACTGTAGTGTGTGTTTTGTTTTATTCTGAAATGCAACACGGCCGACTTGATGCTCGCTTCGCTTCTCCTGAATGCAATTAGCTAGTTCTCAAAACTGACGACAGATGGATTTTGGAAAATAGGAAAATTATGTAGGAAAATTGACATTTCACTGAAAACTACTATTTTTTCGAAAAACTTTGGGTTCCAAGCTTCAAAATGAGGGGCCATCTATTAAAATCCTTCAGCCGTTTTCCCGTAATTTCTATTACCAGTTCAAATTATATATATTCACTATATTTATATACAAATAAAAAGCAAATTTTAATACAGCTTACTAAACTCAATAATTTTGATTAAAATAAAAATAACATGGTACGGCACGGGCAGGGCTGTTCAAAGAAAAAGTAAAATCCCCCAAAAATTAAACAATTAAAAATGACAGCAACTAAAAAAGTCAAAAGGTGATGCAAATCGTAATTCCCACCAGAAAATCCGTCACTCGTCAAACCATTCTTTTTCCGTCCGCTACGTTGAAATGCCGTCAGTTTTGACGGAATTTCCGTTCAGTTGGCAACACTGGTCAGTCGACATAAAACGTAATTGTTAAGTCAACATAATTAATTGGTGCTGCAAAGTCACTAGTTCGCAACTAGGGTAATTAACTAATTATTTCATTAATAATCAGTATATTGTTAAATAAACAGCTTTTTAACTTCACTTTCTTATTATTGAAACTATGTCGATAAGTTTACATTTGTGACTAGTTTCGACGTGATGTATCATCATCTTCAGATTTACTGTACCCTTTTTCATGCCGCTTTGTTCATGGAGGTCGCGGGTTTTTAGCTGCCAAGAACAACAAGAGACATTACCTAGTTGTAATGTTAAAACTCAGTCGCTGATAGTTATGGTAAGTTAAATATTACATGCGTTCGGACAAAATATTGTAGCATCGAAGAAGACGAGACATTTTAAATAAGCGGCGAAGAATGTAGGACGCCTTACATTCGAGCGTTATTCTAGATAAAAAAAGGCCCTTTAATGCGAAGTATGTAGGACGTCTTACATCGAAACGTTATTCTAGGCAAAAATTTTCCTTTAATGCGAAGTATGTAGGACGTCTTACATCCAAAAGTTATTCTAGGTAAGAAAGTCCCTTAATGCGAAGTATGTAGGACGTCTTACATCCAAACGTTATTCTAGGTAAAAAAAGTCCCTTAATCCGAAGTATGTAGGACGTCTTACATCCAAATGTTATTCTAGGCAAAAATTTCCCTTTAATGCGAAGTATGTAGGACATCTTACATCCAAACGTTATTCTAAGCAAAAAAGTCCCTTAATGCGAAGTATGTAGGACGTCTTACATCCAAACGTTATTCTAGGTAAAAAAGTCTCTTAATACGAAAGTATGTAGGACGTCTTACATCCAAACGTTATTCTAGGTAAAAAAGTCCCTTAATGCGAAGTATGTAGGACGTCTTACATCCAAACTTTATTCTAGGTAAAAAGTCTCTTAATACGAAGTATGTAGGACGTCTTACATCCAAACGTTATTCCAGGTAAAAAAGTCCCTTAATGCGAAGTATCTAGGACGTCTTACATCCAAACGTTATTCTAGGTAAAAAGTCCCTTAATGCGAAGTATGTATGACGTCTTACATCCAAACGTTATTCTAGGTAAAAAGTCCCTTAATGCGAAGTATGTAGGACGTCTTACATCCAAACGTGTATGTGTCTAATGCCTACCCACTTCACTTACATCCAAACGTTATTCTAGGTACAAACGACCATGTAATGCCAAGTATGTAGGACGCCTCACATTCGAGCATTATTCTAGGTAAAAAAAATTCCCTTTAATGCGAAGTATGTAGGACGTCTTACATCCAAACGTTATTCTAGGTAAAAAAGTCCCTTAATGCGAAGTATGTAGGACGTCTTAGATCCAAACGTGTGTGTGTGTGTCTAACGCCTACCCACTTCACTTACATCCAAACATTATTCTAGGTAAAAAATGACCATGTAATGCAAAGTATGTAGGACGCCTTGCATTCGAGCGTTATTCTAGGTAAAAAAATTTCCCTTTAATGCGAAGTATGTAGGACGTCTTACATCCAAACGTTATTCTAGGCAAAAATTTCCCTTTAATCCGAATTATGTAGGACGTCTTACATCCAAACGTTATTCTACGCAAAAATTTCCCTTTAATGCGAAGTATGTAGGACGTCTTACATCTAAACGTGTGTGTGTGTGTGTCTAATGCCTATCCGCTTCATTAAAATCCAAACGTTATTCTAGGTAAAAAAAGATCTACGTAACGCGAATTATAGAGGACGCCTTACATCTAAACGTTATTCTAAATAAAAAAAAATGTCCCTTTAATGCGAAGTATGTAGGACGCCGTACATCGAAACGTCATTCAAGATAAAAAAAAGTTCATGTAATGCGAAGTATGTAGGATGCCTTACATCAAAACGTCATTCAAATTTAAAAAAAAACCCATATAATGCAATTATGTAGGACGACTCACATCCAAACGTTATTCTAGATAAAAAAAAATATCCCTTTAATGCGAAGTATGTAGGACGCCTTACATCGAAACATCATTCAAGGTGAAAACAAATCCATGTAATGCAAAGTATGTAGGACGCCTCACGTCAAAACTTTATTCTAGGTACAAAATGTCTATGTAATGCGAATTATGAAGGACGCCTTACATCCAAAAGTTATTCTAGATAAAAAAAAAATGTCCCTTTGATGCGAAGTATGCAGGACGCCTTACATCGAAACGCCATTCAAGGTAAAAAAATGCCCATGTAATGCAAAGTATCTAGGACTCCTCACATTCAAACGTTATTCTAGGTAAAAAAATGCCTATGCAATGCGAATTATGGAGGACGCCTTACATCCAAAAGTTATTCTAGATAAAAAAATGTCCCTTTAATGCGAAATATGTAGGACGCCTTACATCGAAACGTCATTCAAGTTAAAAATTTTCCTTTAATACGAAGTATGTAGGACGCCTTACACACAAACGTTATTCTATGTAAAAATGTCCCTTTAATACAAAGTATGGAGGACGCCTTGCATCCAAACGTTATTCTGGGTAAAATGCGCAGTACAGTATGTAAGACGCCTTACATCCAAACGTTATTCTAGGTAAGAAAGTCCCTTAATGCGAAGTATGTAGGAAGTCTTACATCCAAACGTGTGTGTGTGCGTGTGTCTGTGTCTAATGCCTACCCACTTCACTTACATCCAAACGTTATTCCAGGTAAAAAAGTCAATATAATGCAAAGTATGTAGCACGCCTTACATCCGAACGTTATTCTAGGTAAGAAAGTCCCTTAATGAGAAGTATGTAGGAAGTCTTACATCCAAACGTGTGTGTGTATCTGTGTCTAATGCCTACCCACTTCACTTACATCCAAACGTTATTCCAGGTAAAAAAGTGAATATAATGCAAAGTATGTAGGACGCCTTACATTCAAACGTTATTCTAGATTAAAAAAAATGTCCCTTTAAGGCGAAGTATGTAGGACGCCTTACATCGAAACGTTATTCAAGGAAAAAAATAAAAATCCATGTAATGCAAATTATGTAGGACGCCTTACATCCAAACGTTATTCTAGAAGAAAAAAATGCCCCTTTAATGCGAAGTAAGTAGGACGCCTTCATCGAAAGGTCATTCAAGTTAAAAATGTTCCTTTAATACGAAGTGTAGGACGTCTTACATTCAAACGTTATTCTAGGTAAAAATATCATTTTAATACGAAGTATGGAGGATGCCTTACATCCAAACATTATTTTAGATAAAAAAATGTCCCTTTAATGTGAAGTATGCAGGACGCCTTACACCGAAACGTCATTCAAGTTAAAAATGTTCCTCTAATGCGAAGTATGTAGGACGCTTTACACCCAAACGTTATTCTACGTAAAAATATCCCTTTAATACAAAGTATGTAGGACGCCTTTCATCCAAACGTTATTCTGGGTAAAAAATTCCCTGTAATGCGAAGTACAGTATGTAGGACGCCTTACATCCAAACGTTATTCTAGGTAAAAATGTCCCTTTATTGCGAAGTATGTAGCATGCCTTACATCCAAACGTTATTCTAGGTAAAAAAAAGTCTCTTTAATTCGAAGTATGTATGACGCCTTTTGTCCAAATGATGTTCTGGGTTAAACATTCCCTTTTAATGCGAAGTATGTATGACGCCTTACATCCAAACGATATTCTAGGAAAAATGCCCTTTTAATGCTAATTATGTAGAACGCCTTGAATCTATTCGATATTCTAGGTAAAAATGCTTTCCATCTAAATGAAATTCCTGTAATAATGCCCCCTTAAGCGAAATCTGCATGACGTCTTGCATCCAAACGTTACTCTAGGTAAAAAAGAAAAATGTCCCTTTAATATGAAGTATGTATGACGCCTTACATCCAAACGATATTCTAGAAAAAATGCCCTTTTATGCTAATTATGTAGAACGCCTTGCATCTATTCGATATTCTAGGTAAAATGCTTTCCATCTAAACGAAATTCCTGTAATAATGCCCCCTTAATGCGAAATCTGCATGACGTCTTGCATCCAAACGTTACTCTAGGTAAAAAAGAAAAATGTCCCTTTAATTGAAGTATGTATGACGCCTTACATCCAAACGATATTCTAGGAAAAATGCCCTTTTAATGCTAATTATGTAGAACACCTTGCATCTATTCGATATTCTAGGTAAAAATGTTTCCATCTAAACGAAATTCCTGTAATAATGTCCCCTTAATGCGAAATCTGCATGACGTCTTGCATCCAAACGTTACTCTAGGTAAAAAAGAAAAATGTCCCTTTAATGCGAAGTATGTATGACGCCTTACATCCAAACGATATTCTAGAAAAAATGCCCTTTTAATGCTAATTATGTAGAACGCCTTGCATCTATTCGATATTCTAGGTAAAAATGCTTTCCATCTAAACGAATTTCCTGTAATAATGCCCCCTTAATGCGAAATCTGCATGACGTCTTGCATCCAAACGTTACTCTAGGTAAAAAAGAAAAATGTCCCTTTAATGTGAAGTATGTATGGCGCCTTGCATCCAAATGACATTCTACAGTAGGTTGAAAATGGTATTGTAAGAGGTAAGCAACATTGGATTACAAAATTATTTGAAGTCACTACAAAATAACTGCATCTACTCAAATGACTTGCTGAAATCACAGGCTTACCTGCGGACACATCTTGCACTGATACTTGCGGCCCGTGCCGCCATTGGCGGAGACGATGCTGCCTTGCTGTTGGCCTGACATCTTGGACGCGTTGATGGGCTGCGGGACTACCAACATGGCAGCTGCTGCCGAAGGAGTTGGTGCAGACGCCGGCGGAGATGCTGAACTACTGCTACTATTTGACCGGGGGGCACCGCCCCCCGTACTGTTGTATAGGGAGCCCGGGGGCATTCCTGCGCCCCCCTGATGGGCCCCCGATTCCATTCGAGCCTCCTCCAGACTACCCCCTGCAAGAATAAAAATAATCATATGAAATAATGTTGTCGGAAGTGACGATCAAGTCAAATGATACCATTGTGATCAAAGTAGACGACGAGAACTATGCACAGAAACAAAATTTAGCACTTATTGCGTTCCTAATAATATGTTAAAAGACTAACATTATGTAAATTTGTATGCCATTTCTTATGACTTAAAGTGTACTTAAATGCCATAGGCTCATGTCAGTAGATTTACTGGCATGTGAAATAACTCCTGCGGGACAAAATTCCGACACACCGGCGACGCTGATATAACCTCGGCAGTTGCGAGCGTCGTTAAATAAAACATAACATTCTTATGACTTAAAAAGTTCATTGAAGATATTCGAGAAATATGTCGCATTTTACACTTATTCTTCTGAGATAACACATAGTGCAATAAACTCATGTAATGTACACAATTTCTATAGATTATTATGATTTTCATGAAACTTCGTCCATATCTGCAAATCCTTGTCTTGACAGTCCTCAAATGAAAAATTTACAATATCCTCTGTTTGTTTATTTCTTAATACAACTTTCTTTTCCTTCATACATGAATAACATGGAAGCGTTTCTACGGATATTTCTTTTCTCTTGTTTTTCCTTATCACACTTTCCATTCTTTTCAACTCCTCTGATCTTTCTCATACGTATTTTATCTTCCTCTTTCTTCTACTTTTACTAGCGTCTCAAGTTCGTCCAGCCCTTCTCCCCGTATCCTCTTCTTCAAATTCCTCCCACTCCTCGTCCTCTTCCACTTGTATCTTTCTAGAATAACTTCTTTACATTCCTAATTTCTCTTCTTACATTTTTCTTCTGTTTTCATATTTCCTTTGGCGTTTATTCTTTCTATATTTCCTCTTTCTATTCTGTCTTTTTATCTATGATCTTTTCATTTAGTTCTTATTCTTCCTCCTCTTTCTTTCTATGTTTTTATTATGCTTACTCTTGTTTTCCATTTTTTCTTCTGTAGCTCCCTTTCTATTTAATTTTGATTTTTTTTATTCTTACTATTCCTCCCCTTGTTTCCACTTTTGAATTCTTCCTTCTTATGCTCCAGTTCTTTAATAATAATAATAATAATAATAATAATAATAATAATAATAATAACACAAACTTTTAATGTTTCATCAGTACATGTAGTATAATGCCGTTTTCCTCGTAATACTTGTGAACAAATCATACATTTAATATTCTCATCATATTGGCAGCAAAAAAATACGTCCTCCTATTCTGCTTGAAACTTTCGTTTTTGTAGAGGTACATGTTTTCGAGAGAGACATTGCGACGATACGCCACTCGCAGGTCAGAGACAAATACAAATGGAACGGAGTTTGACTCGCGAGTCACATTTTCGCCACGGCTGATGTAGTTAATCTAAATAATAATGTAATTAAACTAAATGACCATTTTTATAAATACGAGGTATGACTCCTCAGCCATCGATGTGTTGCCATCGATTTCGAGTGAAGCGTCATTTGCCAAACAATGCTAGTTAGTGTCTTGCTTTGCAACGGTAACAGGTTGAAAAGTATCCCACATTTATAACGTTGTCCAGGTCATTTAGAACATATCTGTTACAAGAGTAGAAATTTGTAAAGACTCTTTTTATCAAGAACAAAAAAGCGTTGCAGTGTATAAAGTGGCATTAAGGATGCATGATAGCCATCTTAAACTGTCGACAGTTTTGTTTTAATTACAATGGTGTCAAATTCATTGTTGTATAAAAAGACTAGCGGAGATATAAAACAGAAGAAGAAGAAGTGGCGTGAGGAAGTTCCGATGTAATCTCAGACACAGAAGCAAATATAAAAAACCACCCTGGTAGGCTAACTGTGAGACTTAAAGAGATCAACCACACACAAACACAGACAAACGGGTTCTGTAAGTACCTAACATAATATGCAAGCAATTAGCAGGTACGCTGTTAATTGTTAAGGGGATCTGATTATTCAGTATTTAAAAGTAATTTGTGGCACAGTTCAACCTGTCCTCAATGTTGGAGTTTTAGTGTTTAGTGTCTTAAAATAGAGCATGTAAAAATTAACTCTCGAAACAAAAATATTCGATAGCTTACGTCTATGCAAGGCCAGGTTGTGGTTTGTCTTCAATTGCTTTTTTTTTTTTTAACTTTTAAATAAATTGTATAATAAATGAAAGAAAGTCAGTATCGACAAATGAAAGTTTGGAAACCGTAAAATTGTTATAAAAGCTTACATGCAGATAATAAATAGTTCGTTGTAAAAGTAAAGAACGAAAGACGACAAAAAACACACAAATAAACTGAAACTTCCTAAAGATATTTGAATATACAGTGTGACACAAAAGTTGCTCGACAGACCTAGGCATAAAATATAATTTTTTATGCAACAAAACTCGTAATAGTAATATGCGTTACAAGAGCGGCATGTTGAAGTTTTCATGTTCGAGGAAAAGTTTGAAAAAGCGAAACGTAGTTGAGCTTTTTTAATTTCCGAGAATTGAAAGAAAACATACCGCTCGTGTATCGTACATTATTTTGTGCGAAGATCGTTTATTACATACGTGAAACAGGAATTTCTAATTAGTTGCAATGAAATCTCCATCTTGGTTTCTGTTCAATGATGGCAAATTTGCAAAACAAAAATATCTATCTTCAACATTGTTGCTATAAAATGTTCTCTGTGTTTACTAAACTCCAGCAGGCCGTGATATACGTCTGTCTTTTTTTTCCCCAGTCTATAAATGCGAACTTAAAACAAGCGGTAAGGTTATGTAATGATTTATTTTTCATTTTAATATTTTAACAATATTATTTATATAACATATTGCAGTAATAACATCGGCATCTGGAATCTTGTTGATTTTTTCACGGCTTCCTTAATGTTACTTGTATCAGGAATGCAATAAGTTTCGTGGAGTAGTAGACTTTACTTAATTTTTGCAAATATTTAAAAACAATAATTAACAGTGCAATTTAGGTGAAATTGCAGTGGTAAGTTTCCAATTTATAGTTATTACTATGTTAAACGCCTCTAAAAATAATATGTTAAAAGCCTAAAGCAGTAAAATGAATGTCGCGCTTAAGCAGTAAGAAGAGGGAAATTGTTATGTGTGTTACGTTGGGAATACTGACTGTGAAATTTTAGACTTTCCGCGGATTGGTTTTGTGCGGAAACCAAGCAAATACGCACGGTCTCGCACAAAAATAATTACGTTTCCACGAAACACAACATAACATTTTTACATTAATCTCAATTAGAAAGACTTGGTTTACTAGTGATTTTACTAGTGTAACAAAAATGTCTGTATACACTCCTGAAAATGCTTAACGTGAAGTTCATCATCTGAATGACAGTGTCTAAATACTTTAAACCCATACAGCATCTCTCTGTCAAGCTTAGAATTTGTTGCTGGTGTTTAAAGTCGTCTATAGATGCAGGACCTGTCTGAAAGTGCACTGTTTCACATACCACCGAAGAAACCTCAAGAGGTGTGAGTTATGGAGACAGTGGGGGCCATCACCGAGCAGTATTAAATCCACTAGCTCTTGGGGAATCAATATGATCACTTCATGAACTGTATCAATCTGCAAGTTAGATTCCATTGTGACTTTCGTATCTTTAGATATAAACCAAGTGTCTGTAGGCTACTTCAGAATAGTGTTGTGTCGTATAACACGTAATTTCATATTCATATTCATCAGTGACGAAGAACATAAGAGGCTTTTGAACATACTTGTATGAGATTTGGGCGTTATCTTAGAAGTATTTATTTTTATTTTACTAGGTTATTTAACGACGCTGTATCAATTACGAGGTTATTTAGAGTCGATGAGATTGGTGATAGCGACATGATATTAGGCGAGATGAGGCCGAGGATTCGCCATAGATTACCTGACATTTGCCTTACGGTTGGGGAAAACCTCGGAAAAACCCAACCAGGTAGTCACCCCAATCGGGAATCGAACCCGCGCCCGATCGCAACTCCGAATCGGTAGGCAAGCGCCTTAATCGGCTGAGTTACACCAGTGGCCTCTTAGAAGTAAACTGGGAATATTTTTCAAAGAAACTTGGGAATGATTTTGGAAGTACTTTCTTGATACACGTTTTTAATACATTTGAAAAGCAATTTGGTATCTTTAAGATACATTCGCATGTTTTGGAAGAATTTTTTTACCTCTGTAATTCACGGAATGCATTAGAAAGTAACTTTGGAACAATTCTGAAATTAATATGGCCATGTTTTGCAAGTAATTTCAGAATGTGTTTCAAAGCAATTTTCGTCTGCGCTCGAAAGGCATATGGTCGTGCGTATCGAAATAGTTTGGGTTTCTTGTTAAGGAAATAACTCAAATGTACAACATTTTGGTAATAGCCTAATACGAAGATAATTTTTAAGGAATTTAGAAGTAAATTGGGTAGGCCTATCCTTTGAATGTAATTTTGGGCACGCTTCTGAAAGCAAGTGGGATATGTTTTGAAGTAGTTATTTATATTTTATAAGTAATTTTAGATATATCTTTAAATTACTTTCTGTTACGATTTTTAAAGTAGCCCGAATATAATCTTCAAAAATGGTTATATTTCTTAAAAGAATTTTGTTCATGTTTTGAAAAGTAATTTCAACAACTTTTTAGAAGTGAATGAAGTTATACATGATTACCAAGTGAATATGAATGATTCTTTGAAATAAACTGTTCACACAGCTCATAAATATGTGCTTAGGGAATGTTTTAAAACTAATCTGAACTCAATTTTATAAGTACCGATAATTTTAACATGCTCTTGAAAAAAATATAAACAATTATAGTATAATGCGATTCAAGTCTGGTAAATACATTATAAGAGAACCGAGGAAACCAGTTTACAGTATTCTGATATATAAATTTGTTTCCGATATATAAATTTGTTTTTAATTTTGAATGTTGGACACATTTGTTTGATATGTAAAAATTTATCCGATAAGAAAGTTATGAACGTCGTTGCCAAGTATATAGGTTATTTTGTTTCAGTGTAAACAGTCAGTCATTGTTGTTTGTGGTAATTAAATTTGTATTAATTTTATCAACAGTAATCTCACTAGACGTTTTGATTTATCTAGAGAAAATCAAAATTCGAGTGGGATTTAATTGACTATTACACGATTAGAAGAAAGTATATAAAGATTAGAAGTAACGAAGTACTCCAATACAATAAAATATTAATTGACTTAGAAAATACAACTGTCTTCAAATGTATTATTGTACCATCTCAACATTACAAATATTACGCTAAATGCATGCTAGATGGCAGTAGTGTCTTTATACAGACACTGTAATGATTACTATTCAATAAATCTTAATATTAAACAATCTCTGATACGTGACTATCCATAATATCATATAGCAGAAGTTCTTTTTATCCTCTCAGAGCAGAAGCTATAACATAACCTAACTAATATACACAAGTGTTAGAAAAGTTTTAATTAACGACGATGACATAAAAAATAAACATGAATAATTTTAAAAGAAATAATTATTGAATGTAAAATTTTCAAATTTGAATGTGGTTGGTGGTTCAATTGATGTTATATTGGACGTGTGCATAATAGAAGTGGAACTCGTTGATTTAGGCGTACATGGTGTATTCAACTTATTCAGGATTTCCGAATGGTGCTCCTCATTTATTTGTAAATCGGATTTCAGAACATGCATAGGTATGATCAGTGATTTTTATTAATTCTTGTTCTTGAATGCCAATGCGAGTCATATTTGAAACTGCTGTGCATCGACTGGAGTGGTTTGTAATTTTATATATATTTTTGACGTCCAGACCAGCGCAGTTTCAAATGTTGGCAAACAAAGAAACAAATGCTAGGGACGCGATAAAATTAAACAAATGCTAGGGACGCGATAAAATTGTGCGATAAGCAGCCATGATTGGTTGAAATAACGTCCTTTCGTACCGCTTTATTGGTCAAAAGTAGTATGACGTAGTAAGAGTGTAATAGTCAATATAATATGAGTTTAAGTAGAAGTTTTGTAATCATTTAATGATTATGGCAGAAGAATTGGTTGAGGATTAAGTAGATGAAGAGATTAAAGAAGCATAGAGGATCAGTTGCGCTAAGTTAATACCGGAAAAGTCTGAAAGAAGATTTATGCAAATGTGTATTTTTTTTTTAAATAAAGGCTCTCTTTGTTTATAAGTAGGTATAACAGCACTGTGATTTCTTTTGTTTGCATAGCAACCAGAGAACGTGCGATATTGTCGATTTACGAAGGATGTAAACAGTAATGGTAAGTAGAGAGAAAAAAAGACATTATCGTCCAAAAAATTAATATGAGCATGTTTTGAAAATATATAAGGTCATTCAAAAATAAGTTCCCATTTTGAAGCAGCTGTATCTTCTGTTCATATCAGCAGTTTGGTTTCATATAAGTACCATTACTGTTTAGAACGTTTGGGCTTTTTATCGATGGGTGTTTCGTTACTATGGTAACAGTGTCACGCTTGCATTACGTCGTTGTTCCTGCAATAGCTCCTATGTTGCAAAATGTAAAATTTTTCAGTAGAAAGAGAAAATACATTTATTCATCCTATGGCAGTCATACATAGGAAATTGTGAATTCTTAGGCCTACATTTTCGAAACAAAGAAATATAATTACACACAGATTTCATTATTTCCTGTATCACTATTTAAGTTATTTAATAGAGCAAAAATATGAAAATCGATAAATATGTCACATAGGAGTTATTGCAGGAACAACGACGATAAACAATAATTGTTGTTCAAAATAGAGACGGCAGAAGGAGAGTAATTTTAATAATTTTTACAATGGTTTTATCTTTACATGACATCAGGGTTACTATCTGGTGTGTTTTTATGTCACATTTCATAATAGAACCGTTTTTCTATGAAAAAATTGAAAATGAACAAACAAAAACGCTGACCATTTAATTCGAGAAAAATTCGTTCCGGCACCGGGAATCGAACCCGGGAGCTCTACGCGCTAAGTGCTCTTTCCAACTGAGCTATGCCGGAACACGATCCACGGTGCCGGCCGAACTCCTCTCGTAATGTTTTACGGCCTTACTACCTGCACTTTAGACAATGTAAGTCATACATGCAGGGGCGCATATTTAAATGACTTTATGGCCATATTCAACATCAGTTTTGTGACAGCTGCTAACAGTTAATACATCACATATATATATATATATATATATATATATATATATATATATATATATACAATGAGGTGGACGAGACATCAGCGAATAGGGATTATAATGAATGGACACTTCGCGTCGGTACCTTTGATGTAGCCGGACCGATTTCAATGACCTTCAAGCCAGCTAGAGCGTGAGATTCTGCTTTCTCCCTAGAGTTGGCGCTGACATCACACCAGCTAGCAGTCGACACAGCGGAAATATAACACACATAATTAATACATCTAGGTACATTATGTACTCAAATAAAATAAATTGGATCCATAAAATAATAAATCCTTCATTAACTGTAATGTCTAGACTCTAGAGTTCCTTTATAATGAGAGTTCAGATGTTGACCCCAACAACAATTAAAATATGTAATGATTCGATAGCGCTGAAAATGGAAAAACAAAACTCTTACGAGAAGTAAAACCATATACCTATATTATATTATTATACAAATATTAAACGAATTCGATACTTAATTTTATAATGTATTATATTATTTTATAATATAATTTATGATATCTGAAATATAAAATATTATTATTACAACTAGTTTGTCACTGAGAAATAAGGAAAAGCTGTTAACTTGACTTTATTTGAAGCAAAGCGTTACTGGATAATGCAATAAGGTAGGCGATGTTTGGATCCTGTGCCTTAATTCTATTCTCAATTGTTATCTTAGCGTATGCTCGATTACACTACCTCTAGCGCTTGAAAGTGGAACTAGCCGCTGGCGCACAGAGAAACAAAACACAGGAAAATTCGCTCAGTGTCCATTCTTTATAATCCCTATTTGCTGGAGACATCATATATAATGAATATATGAAAAACACTTACGGTAACCTGGCAGCGATATTGTCAAATGTTGCAAGACTTTGGAATACCTGCATTACAGAATCATGAAATCGAAAACATTGTTTTCATGCAAGACGGCACTCCATCTCACATACACAATAATGTAAAAACAGTATTGCGTAACACATTTGGTGATCGTGTATTTAGTAGGCATTTTCCGAACAGCTGGCCTTCTAGGTCACCAGACATAAGTCCAGCTGACTACTGGTTATGGGGTTATCTATAAGAAAAGGTATTTCTTAGTAGACCTACCACACGTGAGGAACTGAAACAGTCAATATCGGATGTCACTGAAAACATCCCTAGGAAGATGCTTACTAATGCCGTTTATAGCGTAGAAGAAAGACTATTTCTTATTGAACAGCACGGTAGTGGTAATATTTAATTTTTTCATGTTTTAATAAAATCCCATCTCTTTACGAACAAATTGGTGTTCTTGTGGAATCTAAAACTTTGACAAACTTATTACCATTTCAAAATGGGAACTTACTTTTGAATGACCTTAGACATATAACTTGAATGTTTGGATGCACACAATGGGGCAATGTTGATGATACCTTCCGAATTCTGCAGAGATTTTATCACCTAAAAAGAGCCCCATGTATATAAATATAACTTCTTCCTTACATATCTAGCTTTAAATAAACAGAATTCATTGTCTGAATGAAGAGTTTGGCATGACGATAATTACTAGAAGGTTCTGGTAATAATTTAGCGACAAACATTTGTTGTCGCGTGAGACCTTGGAGATCTTCGTGTTTACTGGTGACACGTTAATATTCCATGACGGACAAGAGACTGTCTACCATGCTCCAGCCAAATCCTGCAGGTTTTAATCATCACCTCTACATAAAGGACAACAGTTTCACAGAAAGAATTTTCTCTTGTTAGTTTCAGTATTACCACAATTTCGTATCCTAGCAACCACACATGGTTGGCACAGATGGTTGTAACCGATTTAAGTCAATAGAGATAGCTAATGTGACTTATGGAGACTGATATCTAAGGTTCAATCATTGTTCCAAAAATAATTTTGACGTAAAATATACTTTAACTTTAAGTTCTGAAAATATCTAAAATTTTATGAAAGGCGTTCAGATTTTATTATTATTATTATTATTATTATTATTTTTATTATTATTATTATTATTATTATTATTATACATTAAATTGTATATCATATTTTCTTATGCCAGTTTTAGTGTGAGAAATGTTTTCACTTAGAAACTACTGCATTTTGAAAACAAAGACAGAAACTTCTATTTCAATTGTTTCACTATTGTTGTGGAAAATTAATTAAAAAAGCAGTAACTTAAATTGTGAATTAATGTTTTTTTTTTTTTTTTTTTCATTTTCCAAATTCATAACAGAAAATAAATCCAAAATTATCGATTTTCCGTTTTATATGCCAAGTAATAGCCCAGGGAGTGTACATTTGTGTAGTTTGACTGTACAGAACTGTTTTCAGAACATGGGAGGAGTAATAGTAGGAGGAAGAAGAATAAAGTGCATAAGATTTGCTGGTGATATGGCGTTGTTTGCAGAGGAGGAGTTGATACTAAGCAATATGTTACTGGAGCTAAATGACAGCTGTGAGCAGTATGGGATGAGAATAAATGCAAACAAGACCAAGACATGGTCATAGGAAGAAAAGTAAAGAAGGTAAGCTTGCGAATTCCAAATGAGACAGTAGAGCAAGTGGACAGCTTCGAATACTTGGGATGAACTATAAGCAGTAACATGAGCTGCTGCCAGGAAGTCAAAAGGAGGATAGCAATGGCAAAGGAAGCTTTTAATGGAAACAGAAGCATCTTCTGCGGATCTCTGGAAAAAGAACTAAGGAAGAGACTAGTGAAGTACTTTGTGTGGAGTGTGGCACTGTATGGGGCAGAAATATGGATATTACGGCGAAGTGAAGTGAAGCGACTAGAAGGATTTGAAATGTGGACATGGCTAAGGATTGAGCGTGTGAAATGGACAGACAGTATAAGAAACGAAGCTGTGTTGGAAAGAGTGGGTGAAGAAAGAATGATGCTGAAACTGATTAGGAAGAGAAAAAGGAATTGGTTGGGTAACTGGCTGAGAAGAATTTAATATTTGAGGAGAAAAATTCACTCCGGATCGAACCCGGGTCCTTGGTTCCACGTACCAAGCGTTCTGACCACTGAGCTACGCCGAATTCAATCCACAGCATCGGACCGAACTCCTCTCCTACAGTGTTTCCCTCTTGTGGCCTGACTCCAAGTTGGGCATATACGATGACGTTTATATTTCAAGTCAACTACCATTATACAAGGAGCGCACTCAGCTGAGTGACTAATGGCCGGGATTCCGCGGTAAAGAGCACAATCTGTACAGAATCATGCATTGCTAGCTAGACGAATTTCCTAAAGATGTTATTAATTGGTCCAACAGAATAATATCTGTTATAGTGACAATATTTAAGGAGAAAAATTGTGGATTGAATTCGGCGTAGCTCAGTTGTCAGAGCGCTTGGTACGTAGAACCAAGGGCCCGGGTTCGATCCCCGGCGCCGGAGTGAATTTTTCTCATCAAATATTAATTGTCACTATAACAGATATTATTCTGTTGGACCAATTAATAACATCTTTAGTAAACAAATTTGAGAAGAATTTGCCCACTGAAGGATGCACTGGAAGGAATAGTGAACGGGAGAAGAAGATATGAAATAATAGACGACATTAAGATGTACGGATCATATGGGGAGACTAAGAGGAAGGCAGAAAATAAGAAAGACTAGATAATGCTGGGTTTGCAGTGAAAGACCTCCCCTTGGGCAGAAGACAATGAATGAATGAGTGAACTGTACAAAATAGCAACCTCATTAGTAAAAAAAAATCGAAGAGTGAGAACCCAAAGACAATAAAAAATTATGGATCTTGAAATCTTTAACTTGCTCTCGTAAAATAACCATTTAAGAACATATGTATATTGTGGTACTATAGGCCTAACTTCAGAAAACTCTGGTGTTTATAGAGGTAAGCGATATCCTACAATTCTTTGGGAACTAAAAGAGTTTACCTATACTTCTAACAAAACGCTAATGAAGATACACAATAAAGTGTGAACATTTCTGAAAGTACTGTCTCCCTACCCTCTGTTTAAATTATTTCTATTGAGTTTACTTTGAAACGAAAATGACTCGCTTTCTTAATATGGGGTTGAAATAATGACTGCATTTTGAAAGGGGAAGAAAACACGATCAATTTCGTGAGCAAGTTAATGTCTTCATTTGAAATCAATCCCTTACAGACAATGATAGTACTGTACTTTCGAAATGTATGAAATATTAACAGCTGAAAATAACTTTCAACAACTCAACCAATTACTTGACATTGACATGACAGGAAACGATCAAAACTGAAGCCGGGGAAGTATTTAGAGGCGTGGGGGAGAAACGAAGTGGAAAAAGTCGTCTTTGTACTCCCTACAAAGGTAGTTTTTAAATTTAATAACCTTTTCGTTTGATGGATAATAGTGGCTGTAAAATTGTGACATGACGGTTTTGGTGAAGAAAGTGTAGCAGAAAGATCTGCTTCAATATCATGAATCTTACTAAAAATACTGTGTCCCTAAAGTCATGGTGGGGTTTAAGAGGATTATATTTTTTTAATTATTAGAGGTAGAAATGTAATAATATTGGTGATAAATGAAAATAAAACTCTCAAAGTTTTTCGTCTGTAAGTTTGAGGCACTGAAGGAAACAAAAGACGGTAACAACCGATCAAATGCAATCATTTCCATAGTTACTATTAATTATACAAGTTCACACCTATGGAGTAACGGTTAGCGAGTCTGGCCGCTAAACCAGGTGGCACGGGTTCGATTCCCGGTCGGGGCACGTTACCTGGTTGAGGTTTATCCCAGGTAGTCCCTCAACCCAATATGAGCAAATGCTGGGCAACTTTCGGTGCTGGACCCCGGACTCATTTCACCGGCCTTCATCTCATTCAGACGCTAAATAACCTAAGATGTTAATAAAACGTCGTAAAATAACCTAAGAAAAAATTATACAAGATGGATGTCCAAAGAAAAGTGCAATGTGTTTTGTGATTGGCAAATTTTGACTCTGTGACTCATTAAGCATATCCACAGCAAACTCATACTTTTTGTGATAATGATCTGGATGAAGTGCAGGTAACAAAATTGAAGTTAATAAGGATTCAGATGAAGATGTTTCTTTAAAGACCTATGAACTGCTATTTTCATCATATATTTACTGTAGGGATAGATGTTGATATACAAGCATATTTTACATCAGCTACTACAGAGTGATTTATATAGAACTGACACATTTCTTTCATTAATTGTTTCAAAACGAATTATGCTAGCGACAACTTATCATACCTAAAATGTAGAGGAATTTTGGGAGATTATTTACCTCTATAGCAAATGTTGAAAATGTCCTCCATCCTGCATAAGGCACAACTCAACACGTCGTTCCATGTTACTGGACTCTGTTGTTAGCTTGAATCTCCTGTGTGATGTTGTGCTTCAGATCGTCCAATGTCTGGAGACGTGTGGCGTAAACCCTGTCTTTTAAGTAACCCCATAGAAAGAAGTCCGACGTTGTCAAATCCGGAGATCTCGGTGGCCACAGCTACTCAAAGGGCATACCAGAGAGAATTTGGTGTTCGCAATCCTCCCAAAAGAAACACAATATTGGGACTGGTAAACAAATAGGAAATAACTGGATCTCTGGTGAGTGAAAAGGGCAAGCATCGTTCATCTATGCTTCCCACGGTTGTTGTTGACGTAAGAACACCACTGGATCAGTCACCCAAAAAATCATTAAGACGTTTGTCGCAGGAGACAGGGTACACCTACTCAATGTGTCAGAGAGCCTAAAGCCATATAGGGTTACGGTTGTTCATCAGCTACAGGAACGAGATAAGGATAAAATATTGAATTATTGTCGTTGGTTTCAGACGTTCATTGTGCAAAATCCTGCCATATTGTCCATCACATGGTTCACAGATGAAGCATGGTTCCATTTATCAGGTTATGTGACGACCGAATAATTTCCAGAAACCTGTGGCCACCGAGATCTCCGGATTTGACAACGCCGGACTTCTTTCTATGGGGTTACTTAAAAGACAGGGTTTACGCCACATGTCCCCAGACATTGGACGATCTGAAGCACAACATCACACAGGAGATTCAAGCTAACAACAGAGTCCTCCAACGAGTGGCCAGTAACATGGAACGATGTGTTGATTTGGTGCCTTGTGTAGGATGGAGGACATTTTCAACATTTGCTGTAGAGGCAAATAATCTCCCAAAATTCCTCTATATTTTAGGTATAATAAGTTGTCGCTAGCACAATTCGTTTTGAAACAATTAATGAAAGAAATGTGTCAGTTCTATATAAATCACTCTGTATAATTACTGCAGGTGTAATTATTCCTATTCCCAGCGGTGGACACACCGTTCAACCTGTACCTGCACATCTTTCTACAGACCGATTATATTTAGTCCTGACAGCTCGGCGACGCGAAAGATGGGAAGTAATATTGGGAAGAGCTTCGGAGTAGAGAGAAGGGCGAGCGGTCGGTAAAGGAATGCAGTGGAGCTTAATTGTACTAGAAACATACGGCTCTACCGCACGCATGACATCCGATCGCTCCGAAGGCAAGCGAGAGACTAACCCAAACACCCCTTGACGTAACTAAATGGACTCGCCTGACCAAGGCGCACATCGCCGGCAACTGTCAGGATAATCGTACTGTACTATAGTTCTCGATAATCCTAATTGTCGGGCACATTTACGAACAAATTATCTTCGGATGGTTTCTATCGTTTCACCATCTGTCGATGGTCTTCCAGTATGCCTTTCCTCCAATAAGCTTCCAGTCTCTTTTAACTGTCTATCCCAGCGTTTCTCAAACTTTTTTTGAAGTGAGGACCACTTTTTAAAATCAGAACAGTTCCGCGGACCACCTTACTCTTGTTTCCTTCGTAAGCAAATTTATCATTTTCGTAGCATACTTTAATACCAGTATACTTATATTTTAAAATCGAATTAGGATTCGGTACTTTGGTCCTCTGTTATGAATTCGGGTGATCCTTGGCTGGGTTACAGGCGCGGCGCCAGATGTACAGGGAGAAGATGGGAGAAAATTTGAAATTCGATTGCCATGTGTCATTTCCAAACTCTGAGATTTTAAGCTATAGTGTGACATGCAACTCGTTTGAATTTTATTTTTTCTTCTGTCTTTTTTGAAGGACGACAAGAGCAGATCTCGAGGACCATAGATGGTCGAGAGTTTTAATTTCATCTGGTGCCAATATTATTACATTTCTATCTCTATTCATTTAAAAAATATAAACCTCTGAAACCCCACCATGACTTTTGGGTTACAGTGTATTCCACATGGTCACATCGGGTCTTTCAAAGGAGAATACTAAGTCATTTCATACACACTTTACACTTAATTCACAGCTGCAACTCCATAATAAATTTAATAATAACCTGAAACTTATTTGTTAAATACCGAAATACACGTATTTAGGCTTATGAACTGTCATAGATTCTATATTCATAATTTTAAATTAAATTGAGGGGCTTAGAACAAAAAGTAGGGTCCACACCTGTGGAGTAACGGTCAGCGCGTCTGGGTGCGAAACCAGGTGGCCCAGGTTCGAATCCCGGTCGGGGCAAGTTACCTGGTTGAGGTTTTTTCCGGGGGTTTCCCTGAACCCAATATGAGCAAATGCTGGGTAACTTTCGGTGCTGGACCCCGGACTCATTTCACCGGCATTACCACCTTCATATCATTCAGACGCTAAATAACCTAGATGTTGATACAGCGTCGTAAAATAACCCAATAATAATAACGACAAAAAGCAGGTAAGTGACATTATTAAAAAAAATGAGGTAAGTGCGTGTTGTGATAGCCCAAAAGGATGTTTCTTTGGGATAAAATCAGGTAAGAGATCACACTGTGCAGTGTTGCCATATGGGCATCATTTCACCAAGCTAGTGTATAATATTTCATTGCATGTAGAACTTTAACTGTAATTTCCTCAAAACTAGGTTTCTGTCACTTACCTGCTTTTTGTTCTAAGCCCCTCAATTAATACAAAAGTTTCAATGTCCGTACTTCTATCAAAACTGACAGAAGAAAGTTCACGGAGCTGATCTAAATTCATCCACTAGAAAAGAAACAACCATAATAGTTTTCATGTTGACAGTCATTTGTTCTCTAACAATTAAATGGCCGATCGTATTTGCTTTCACACTATCCGTCTCCAATTTCATGTGTTATGTATTATTTTCTTGTAAGCATGATTCAATTGACTGCCATTGTTCCGATAATCAAAGTTTGCTTTTTCTCCAACAAGTAGATGTATTACGAATCGATCAGGTTACAATAATAATTTACACACCGTATTCCATTTATTCTAAACACGAATCGACAGGTTGTCATTGTTTCTATATATGTACATCATTTTGTTCTGTAACAAATTAGTCATTTTGTTCCGTAACAAATAGGTCAGTTGTCGTAGTTTACAGATCGACTTTAATTTATTTTTCATAGTTCACGTGTGGCAGCGATTTGCGTCAGAGAAAGAAAAATAATCGTTTGTATGCATATGAAGTCTGATTAGTGCTGCGTTGGGACTTCACGCGTAAAAATAGTAATATGCGTTACAAGAGCGGTATGTTGAACTTTTCATGTTCGAGGAAAAGTTTGAAAAAGCGAAACGTAGTTGAACTTTTTTAATTTCCGAGAATTGAAAGAAAACATACCGCTCGTGTATCGTACATTATTTTGTGCGAAGATCGTTTATTACATACCTGAAAGAGGAACTTCTAATTAGTTGCAATGAAATCTCCATCTTGGTTTCTGTTCAATGACGGCAAACTTGCAAAACATTAAACATTGTTGCTTTAAAATATTTACTGTGTTTACTATACTCCAGCAGGCCGTGATATACGTCTGATTTTTTTCCTCCCTCAGTCTATGACGAGTCTGGAATCTTGTTGATTTTTTCACGGCTTCCTTAATGTTACTTGCATCACGAATGCAGTAACTTTAGTGGAGTTGTAGAGTTTACTTAATTTTTGCAAATATTTAAAAAACAATAATTAACAGTGCAATTTAGGTGAAATTGCAGTGGTAAGTTTCCAATTTATAATGATTACTACATTGAACGTCTCTAAAAATAATATGTTAAAAGCCTAAAGCAGTAAAATGAATATGTCACTTAAGCGGTAAGAAGAGGGAAATTGTTATGTGTGTTAGGTTGGGAATACTAAATGTGGAATTGTAGACTTTCCGCGGATTGGTTTTGTGCGGAAACCAAGCAAATACGCACGATCTCGCACAAAGGTTATTTACAGTATAGTAAAATAGCGTAAATAATGCGTAATTAACTAATAAATGTAAAATATGTAAAAAAAAACCTCCAAGAACTTTTTTCAGTCATTCTTTGTCCAATTTGTGATGAAAATTTACCGTTTGAACTGCCAACAACCCTAACATATAATTCGAGGCTACCAATTAATGTTAAAAAAAATGGATAACTTGTTTTATGCATATAATAGTTTTTCAAATGTATCTTCGTTTCTATTACATTTAATATGTACTTTTGTGGTTTTCTGATTGTAAAAATTGTAATAAATACATATTTAAAATTCAAATTCTATGTTCTATGCGAAGAAAAACACAAGGTATAATATAAGCATGTACTTTATTCTGTAACAAATGAAGACACGAATACAGTAGATGATTTGACATTGTTTTCATACCACAATATTCCACTTGTATAGAGATGGGAACGATATATCGGTTTTTACGAAATACCGATATTTTCGTTTCGATATAGCGATATATCGATATCGAAATTTTGATTTAATATATCGTATAATATATCGGTTTTCTCATAAATTTATCGATTTTTTTGTGGAATTATTATCATTATCAACAACAACAAAATCTACACTAGACAACTCCGATAGTTCCCGAGAGATGGCGCTAATGAAGGTGGACAGTTACATAATTGTGTAACCTCATTCAATAACTTGTTCTAATTGGATGGATTGGAATTCGAATTCAAACTGTTTAATATGCAGCACCAAATTCAAAATGCAGCGTGTGCGAACGTAAGAGAGACGCGAGGTTTCTCTACTACTGTTTTAATATTGTTATTAATGTTCTCGAAGGTAGGAGCAACTCCCACCCTGGAAGGGAACCGTCTGACCTCAAAACGGATATCAAAACTTTTATTTCTATATTCTGAAATGGAAAGAGAAACAAGGATTTAATACCAACGTGACATTTGTTTACGTCTATGATTTCTGTGTACAATCTAGTGCTGACATTCTGTTTTCTTATTATATATTTTAGCGCATAAAAATTCTACTCCCTATAATCATCACCATTGTTGCTTGGAATGTTGGAGTGTAACAATAACTTGCAATGGGAACTTACTATAAAACGATTGTATCAAATCATTGTGAAGTTTGTTAAAACTTTTAAAATTCTAAGTACGGTTTACTTACATTTAAAAATGATTACGTTATTAGGTAGAAACGAGCATTATATCTGTGTCCTGGATTGATTCCTATATAACATTAGAATAATTGAATCGTGTTCCAATATCAAATACTCAAGCATGCAGAGTTCACTTAACTCTTTCCCACTATATCATTTAAGCTCCCTAGCCTCCACCATAATTTTTATTTACGTTAGGACCTACATCATATGGTATTGAAAATGTATTGTTTATTGTTACAATTTTACATTTATGCTTTTGACTGTTACGATGTTAATTTCAATGTTAAAAAGGAATATTAACATTTAAGTAACTGTATTGTAATACAGTAAATGTACGCCTGAAAATGCAATTTGCTTACAGAATAGCGATATATCGATAATCGTTCGATATATCGATATATTTTCTGAGACATATATCGTTTATCGAAATTAGGTTTGCAATATCAATATATTGGTATTTAATTTATTTCATCCATCACTACACTTGCAGTGTTGCCAACAGTTGTTCGTATAATCCCGCTAGATTACTTTCGAAAACCCGCGATTTTCTAGCAAATATCTCTAGATTTTAATGTATACTTATAATAATAATAATAATAATAATAATAATAATAATAATAATAATAATAATAATAATAATGGTCAAGATAGAGCATCCGCTCGCCAATGTAACGAATATTGCACACTTTTATCATGCCTAATGTGGCGCTATAAAGCAATTTTGAACACTTTTATCACATACACAACATATTTAAATTCTTATTGCATTATATATGTTACCGTTAAAACCCAAAATCCGACAAAACCACTTTCAACTAGTAAAAAGTAATTTTAAAATATATATAGATAAAAAGCGAATTTTCGTAAGATCTAGAATCAATGACAGGTTAGGTTTGGTTTGTATAGGTTTTTTTTTTTTTTTAGGCGTTTACCAAAGAAAAACCTAAACAAACCAAACCTAACCTGACACTGATTCTAGATTATACGAAAACTCACTTTCTATCTTTATTATTTGCTTAAACCAGTTTTTACTAGCTGAAACTGGTTTTGACGGATTTCGGGTTTTAACGGTAACATCTATAATATGGAATCATCACTACATTAACACATCCATTATTTCACAGAATACACACTGAACGAATTAAACGTAATTATGAAAGCCGCTTATAATGCTAATATGAATTTCATTTCAGAAAATTTAAAGATTAAAAACCGCTAGTATTCCCGCTAAGCGGGATAATATAATTTTACCCGCGAGATGGTTGTCCAAAAAAAGCTAGATTTAGCGGGAAAACCGCTGGATTGGCAACACTGTACACTTGTATTATATTACCTTAATTTAATCAGTATGTACTTTTCGCATAACTGAACTACATGCAGACTACTTCATTTGTTCTGTGAACCAACAGATGACTTTTCATAGTTCCTTCATCATATTTCAGTTGCGGAGTGTTATCACAATTAATCGTAATTCATTTAATCAGCATGAAAGAATAATGCTACAACAATTTATATATTTGTACTTCATTTGTTTTGAAACAAATTAATGCACTAATGGATGGTTGTCATAGTTTCCACATCGTACTTCATTTGTCGCATATTCTTTGAATCGATTGGTGGCCGCAGTTGTTCATTTGTTTTGCAGGGTAGGGTCACTCATTATTGTTGCGATGTCAACTCGCAGTGAGTTCATACACAGAAGCAGTGTGTCCCCCGCCGCCCTGGAACATGCGGGCTGCAGATTGTCGTGAGAAACACTTGTTGAGGGAGGGGGATTAATTAATGTCACAGAAATACAGAATAAATGAGAGAGAGAGCTAGGACAGATGCAGGAAGTAACAGAGGGAAAGAATACTCGACAAAATGAAGAAAAGGACTGACGACTGCATGCTCCGAGGGACAGGAGGGGACGGGCGGTGACGAAACGAGAACAAAACAAGAGCGCATCCAAGTAGATGTAAAGTCTCCGTCCGATCTTGCAGCGGTTTGTATTTTACATGTGAGCTTCAATGGATAAGTGAACTAAGTCAACGGTTGAGTTCAACAATCTCTACAAAATCATTACAATTTGGTTGTATTTTTATTATTCGGTAGGAACTAATACAGGGACATAATTTTATTTTTACTTTAATTTTTATTGTACCTGAGTTTTTTAATGTACTTCACTCCCACCCCTTCTACTAAGGAAGTTCCAACTCCACACAGAACCAAGACCGCAGATAGTAAGCAGTAATGAGTTACTGAGTATAGTACGTTCCAGAAATATGTTCGCGTTTTCCAGTGACGAAAGAGCTTTCAATATTGAATCATATTCTCTCACAGGTACTGTCCGTTTGCCTACGTCGCATCCCGATTTCCCCCACCTGCTTCTGCTCGCCCTCTGTAAAAGCTGGGCTGTCTTAGCTCTTTTCTGAAACATTAATTTCTCTTAGGAATTGGACGTTTACGTAATATTATATAACTGTTTAAAATAACAAATAAAAGGGCCTCGTTAAGTAATTAACTGTCACGTGATTTCCTCCCTTTCTACAATCCTGCGGCATAACCACTTGGACGGACAGTAGATAGCATGTCAGAGTAATTTTATATTTTCGGGTCGGGCAGAAGTGAAGATTGAATTTACAGTACGTAGAGTAGGTACAGAATTATTTCAACATGAGTTACTAGTACGAAGGACGAAACTGGCAATTGGAATTAGATGCAATAGTCTATAGTGCGATAATATGCACAAAAGAACCGAAGCCTGTATCGAAATCGAAATGAACGGCCACCATTTTCAAAATTGTGTTTAAATATTCATATTATGATTATTTTTCAATTTAACTTCTTTCTCTATATTGTACGCTAATGTGCTGGATATAGTATAATATACACTGCATAATGAATACGTTCGCATGGATAACTCACTTCGTGAGTAAAAACACTTATTCTTAATACAGTACTGTACTTTGATTAAAGAAAAACCTAATGAAAATTATGAAACTCAAAATCGCGATATTTCCTAGTTTAGGTAAATGGATGAACTACTTTTCTTCCTTCGTATACCTAGTAGAGTGATTTGTGTTTTACGCCAGTATCATCGAACTCCAGTCTTGGAGGGGGGAGCAAGCGGTGTTTCCGGTTCTCTAAAGGTATAGACAGGTTAATATTAAAAATGTTAGTAAAAATAAAATGATGTCCCTGTATTTTTATTATTCGGTAGAAACTAATACATCCTCAGCTGTAATGTAGCGACTCAGACTAGGGTGACCACCTCTTCCGTATTTCCCGGGAACTCCCGTATTTGAGCTAATTTTTGTGGATCCTCCCGGTTCCCATACTGAAATCCTAAGCTTCCCGTATTTTTCTTTATCCATTTTGATTGATGGTGTTTTTAGTAGGTTATTTTACGACGCTTTATCAATATCTTAGGTCAGCGTTTCTCAAATTATGGTCCGCGGACCACCTGTGGTCCTCGTGTTCTGCCCTTGTGGTCCTTCAAAGAAGACAGAAAAAAAAGTAAAATTCAAACGAATTGCGTATCATACTATAGCTGAAAATCCCAGACTTTCGTATTTACACATGGCAATCGCCTTTCACTTTTTCTTCCAGTACTTCTTTTTTTTTATTGGGTTATTTTACGACGCTTTATCAACATCTAGGTTATTTAGCGTCTGACTGAAATGAAGGTGATAATGCCGGTGAAATGAATCCGGGGTCCAGCACCGAAAGTTACCCAGCATTTGCTCGTATTGGGTTGAGGGAAAACCCCGGAAAAAACCTCAACCAGGTAACTTGCCCCGACCGGGAATCGAACCCGGGCCACCTGGTTTCGCGGCCAGACGTGCTGACCGTTACTCCACAGGTGTGGACACTCTTCTTCCAGTACTAATATTTTATGAAATATCTTACCTCACCCTCTACCCAGTTCCCACTCTACTCTCAGCAGCATAAGAGGGATTTAAAGCACTATGAACGTGGCGTTTCTCGCCATCTTCTCCTGCAATAACTGGCGCCGAGCCTGTAACCCAGCCAGGGACCACCCGAATTCATAACAGAGGACCAAAGTACCGAATCTTTTCATGTATTGATGACTTTATTAATAGTTTCGCCGACATCCAGTCTGCACATTGAAATGGGCACGTACCGTGCGTCGTACATCAATAATAGATCCTGCCAAATTGCATCTTTACTTGTTTAAAATCGGGTATGTTTCTGCATTAATTTTTTTGTTTTTCCAGATGAGGTTATAATAAATTTTAGTCTTCGCCTATTTTAAAATCCGTCAGGTTTACTTTTTACACTTGCGTGTTTCGTCTCTAAGTGCCGTTTCAATTTCGCGGGTTTCATACACTCGTTGAAAGCACTTCGTAACAAACAACGCCAAAGTTTTGGTTCACTCTCATTGCCACACCAAGTAAATCCAAGTTCCAAATAACTCTTGTCATATTTACGGCAGTATTTTTTCTTTGAAAAGCTACCACCAGGACTAGATATTTCTTTAATGGCACTAGGTATAATTAATATACTTCTGCACACATAGCTTCTTAACTATTAACACTGCCTAAACGAAGCGTATCATCATGTTCATTTTTTTTTCTCGAAGATCCGGATTGAAGCCGTTTTCCATTATTTATAATGGGCATTATTTAACAGAGACATGGACAACTACTAGCGTGTACCACATAAGAAGGATTTCAAACAACTAACTGCTACCAGGCAAGCGATGAATCAACAATGCACAGAATTTGTTATAAGTTACTTGTGATTGGCTACAAAAAATGTATTTATAAAAGTATTATAATTAATTAATTCCATTTTAAAATATAAGTATACTGGTATTAAAATATGCTACAAAAAAGGTAAATTTGTTTTCTAAGGGAACAAGAGTAAGGTGGTCTGCGGAACTGTTCTGACTTAAAGTGGTCCCTACTTCAAAGAAGATTGAGAAACGTTGTCTTAGGTAATTTAGCGTCTGAATGAGATGAAGGTAATAATGCCGGTGTAATGAGTCCGGGGTTGAGCACCGAATGTTACCCAGCATTTGGGTAGAAACCTCAACCAGATAACTTACCCCGACCGGGAATCGAACCCGGGCCACCTGGTTTCACTGCCAAACGCGCTAACCGTTACTTCACAAGTGTGGACACACATTGATGGCGGAGGAAGTGGAATTGATAAAGGTATAATGATAAAAGTGAACGGGAGTGAAAAGGAACTGGGTAAAGGCTGATTCACAATAAACCGGGAACGGAAACGAGGACGAGAACTGAATTATTGTTAAAATAAATGTATTTAAATGTGAGCATTCACAATTACTTAAAATACATTTTAGCAATATTTCCGTCCTAATACTCGTTGTCGTTTCCGTTCCCGGTTTATTGTGAACCAGCCTTAAAACTGACAAGTGAAGAGAAATATGATGAAACGTATTATAATAACGAAGATTAAAGCTCTAAAAAAGAGGAAAACGACGCAGATGATAAAGATGAAGATAATGAATAGGAAATGATGTCGAAGTTAAGGAGAACTAAACTAAAGTTGAAAAAAAAAGATGAGGTATAGAAATAGATAGAGACATCTTGGATTAGTTGCAGCGCTGAATTTTGTAAAAGTTTCCGGAATCCGTCTAATCAAATTCAATCCAGAAATAGAAGACCATAATAAAAACCGGCCAAGATGGAGTGTCGGACAATATACAGGTTTATCTTAATTAGGAGAAATAGCAGCCTTCCTGTACACAACGGAGCAGCTAGCCATTCACTTATCAACTGACAGCTGGAATCAATCAGATGCTCAATTTAATGCAACGAGAACGCAGGAGAGCCATGGGCGAAGGCGGACCTGGTGGATGCCCCGGGTACGCTCTAACCTACATACAACTCCACACTATCTGAACGGTCCCGGCTTCGACGCTTCATCAACGAAGTCAGTGTTTAACTCATTCTGTGTGTTGTGACAGTAATACCGATCGGTAATCACTTAGCTGAAAACTTTTCTTGCTGGAGGTGAGGTGACGTCATATGGTGTTGTTACGGCAATATTTATGGTCATTTTAGTTATTACGAGTGTAAAGTAGATTTTTCTTGTAGTTATGCCAATGACAGTCCTTAATAAACTTATGACAATAGTGTGATAACGTTTATGGGTTATTTAGTTTACGGTGACATGCTGATGGTTACGATCTGATATTGCTACGATGGCTATGGTTAGGATTACAACCACATGATTTGTTGCGAAGACATGATTATGTTATCATGAAGTGATTATTATTATGGCTATGACGATGATTATAATTATGCCCAATATGATTATGGTTGTTATGACAATGTGTTTATGATTACTACGTATCATGATTAAATTTATGACTGTGTTATAATTATAATAATTATTAGCATTACGGATGTGTTGAAGATTATGATTATGGCGATGTGATTGCAGTTATGACAACGTCATTATGACTATGACGATTTTATTATGGTTATGAAGATTTGATTAGGATTATGACGAAATGATTATGATTATAGTTATGACAACTTGATTATGATTATGACAACGTAATTATGACTATGACGATTTGTTATGGTTATGAAGACCTGATTTGGATTATGACGAAATGATTATGATTATTGTTATGGCAACGTAATTATGACTAAGACGATTTGATTATGGTTATGACAACTTGATTATGATTATGACAACGTAATTATGACTAAGACGATTTGTTATGGTTATGAAGACCTGATTAGGATTATGACGAACTGATTATGATTATGGTTATGATGACTTGATTATGATTATGACGACGTGATTATGACAAAGACGATTTGATTATGGTAATGAAGATCTGATTAGGATTATGACGAGCTGATTATGATTATGGTTATGACGACTTGATTATGATTATGACGACGTGATTATTACAAAGACGATTTGATTATGGTTATGAAGATCTGATTAGGATTATGACGAACTGATTATGATTATGGTTATGACGACTTGATTATGATTATGACGATGTGATTATGACAAAGACGATTTGATTATGGTTATGAAGATCTGATTAGGATTATGACGAACTGATTATGATTATGGTTATGACGACTTGATTATGATTATGACGACGTGATTATGACTAAGACGATTTGATTATGGTTATGAAGATCTGATTAGGATTATGACGAACTGATTATGATTATGGTTATGACGACTTGATTATGATTATGACGAACTGATTATGATTATGGTTATGACGACTTGATTATGATTATGACGACGTGATTATGACTATGACGATTTGATTATGATTATGAAGACCTGATTAGGATTATGACGATCTGATTATGATTATGGTTATGACGACTTGATTATGACAAAGACGATTTGATTATGGTTATGAAGATCTGATTAGGATTATGACGAACTGATTATGATTATGGTTATGACGACTTGATTATGATTATGACGACGTGATTATGACTAAGACGATTTGATTATGGTTATGAAGATCTGATTAGGATTATGACGAGCTGATTATGATTATGGTTATGACGACTTGATTATGATTATGACGACGTGATTATGACTATGACGATTTGATTATGATTATGAAGCCCTGATTAGGATTATGACGAAATGATTATGATTATGGTTATAACGACTGGTTAAGATTATGTTTAAGACGACGTGATTATGATTATTATTATTAAAATCTGATTATGATTACACCGACGTGATTTTGGTTATGACAATGAGATTGTGACACGTGATTACGATTATGTTTATGACGTGATTATGATTACGGATACGACTTCATTATGATTATGTGGATCTAATTATGATTATGACCATGATAATGGTGATGTTGACATGATTATGATTATGGCAATGAGATTTTGGGTATAATGACGTGATTACAGTTATAATATAATTATGGTTATGACAACGCGATGATGTGTTTATGGTTGTAATGGTATGGTTATAGTTATTATGGCGTCTTGTTGTATTAATATGGTTACATTTATACATAATAAATTATTATTATTATTATTATTATTATTATTATTATTATTATTATTATTATTATTATTATTGTAAATCCCGAAAAGCCTAAGTATATGATTGTCTCGTGACCAGAATATTGTACGAAATGGAACTATAAAAATTGGAGATTTATCCTTCGAAGAGGTGGAAAAATTCAAATATCTTGGAGCAACAGTAACAAATATAAATGACACTCGGGAGGAAATTAAACGCAGAATAAATATGGGAAATGCCTGTTATTATTCGGTTGAGAAGCTTTTGTCATCTAGTCTGCTGTCAAAAAATCTGAAAGTTAGATTTTTTAAAACAGTTATATTACCGGTTGTTCTGTATGGTTGTGAAACTTGTACTCTCACTTTGAGAGAGGAACAGAGATTAAGGGTGTTTGAGAATAAGGTGCTTAGGAAAATATTTGGGGCTAAGAGGGATGAAGTTACAGGAGAATGGAGAAAGTTACACAACGCAGAGCTGCACGCATTGTATACTTCACCTGACATAATTAGGAACATTAAATCCAGACGCTTGAGATGGGCAGGGCATGTAGCACGTATGGGCGAATCCAGAAATGCATATAAAGTGTTAGTTGGGAGGCCGGAGGGAAAAAGACCTTTGGGGAGGCCGAGACGTAGATGGGAAGATAATATTAAATTGGATTTGAGGGAGGTAGGATATGATGGTAGAGACTGGATTAATCTTGCTCAGGATATGGACCAATGGCGGGCTTATGTGAGTGCGGCAATGAACCTACGGGTTCCTTAAAAGCCAGTAAGTAAGTATTATTATTATTATTATTATTATTATTATTATTATTATTATTATTATTATTATTATTATTATTATTATTTAGAGGACTAATGCTGTGTTTATGAGGGCATAACGATTGTTATGATCGTGGTGATAGTGGTAATGGTTGTGGTTTTTTTACTACGTGACAATTACAGTTACGTATGAGGTATGAGGTATGATAATGCCGATGACGGCGCTCGGCCACAGCAAAGGGTGCCCGAACCTGCTGCGTGTGTGCCAAGCCACGCTCCGCTGCCTGACGGTGTTACCTACTAATAAATTTCTTTACAACATTTTTTGTCGTGATCAAGCTTGATAAACAGTTAACACCACATTCACTGCACAACATATAGTCTACTTCCCTTCAAACTATATTATCTCTTCTTGAACATCTCTTTCCTCATTCTTCTTAACATTGCTTTCTTCTTGCGCCCTTATCCTTCTCTCCTTTTATTTTCACTTTTTCTTATTTTATTTTATTTTATTCTACCTCTTGCTTTTCTCCGTTACTTGTCTGTGTAATTTACATTAAACAATTTTCGTGCGTAATTTTTTTGCTTTTGTTTCCTTTAAGCTTGTTCTCTTTTTTCCGAATTATCTTTCTCGTTTTATTCGGGCATTTTTCCACTTTTTTCAGTTTCTCTCTGTTTCTTGCTCTCTTCTTTTCCATTACTTAGGAATGGTATATATACAGAGTGATTCACGAGGGGTTACCGCCACTTACGAAGCTTATTTCTGAAGACATTCTCAGCAAAAATTGTAAAATTATAGTAGGAGGAAGAATAATAAAGTGTATAAGATTTGCTGATGATATGGCTTTGTTAGAAGAAGAGCAAATGATACCAAGGGATTTGCTACTGGAGCTAAATTACAGCTGTGAGCAGTATGGGATGAAGATATTTGCTAACAAGACGAAGACCATAGTCATAGGAAGAAAAGTAAAGAAGGTAAACTTGCGAATTCTAAATGAGGAAGTAGAGCAAGTGGACAACTTCAAATACTTGGGGTGTACTTCCAGTAACATGATGTGCTGCCAGAAATTCAAAAGGAGATTATCAATGACAAAGGAAGCTTTTAGTAGAAAAAGGAGCATCTTCAGCGGACTTCTGGAGAAATAATTAAGGAAGAGATAAGTGAAGTGTTTTGTGTGGAGTGTAGCATTGTATGGGGGCAGAACATGGACATTACGACAAAGTGAAGAGAAGCGAATAGAAGCATTTGAAATGTGGATATGGAGAAGGATGGAGCGTGTGAATTTGACAGACAGAATAAGAAACGAAGCTGAATTGGCTGGGTCACTGGCTGAGAAGAAACTGTCTTCTGAAGGGTGCACTGGAAGGAATGGTGAACGGGAGAAGAGTTCGGGATGGAAGAAGATATCACATGATAGACGACATTAAGATATATGGATCATATGCAGAGACAAAGAGAAAGGCAGAAAATAGGAAAGACTGAAGAATGCTGGGTTTGCAGTGAAAGACCTGCTTTTGGGCAGAATACAATGAATGAATCTACATTAATGAGTAATTTAAAATTAAAATATGTTCGTTTAAACAGTCCCACAATGTAGGCTACTTTCAGACATTTATTTCTAATAATCATGGTCCAAGCATTATAGAGAGTGGAACAAACCCAGGCTAATTTAGAACACTCGCATTTACAAGAAGTCAGTTTCAGAACTGAACTTTTAACTGAGCGAGAAATGGACAGTAAATATTGTCCAGAAACCTGTATACTCATGTTGTATAAGAATGTATTTTTTATATAATAATATATCTATTTATTATTTATTTATTTTTATTGCAAGTTTGAAGTGAATACAAGTTAATACAATGAAAGATAAACTAGCCCACTCCTGAATGAGTAAGACTCGTGCTCAGGAGGGGATTCCAATACAGACAAAAATAAAATTAAAATTGAGAGTGAATACAGATTCGAAGTGTTTAATATGTTTAAAACCAAACTATAAATCCAATATAAATATTTTTATTTTTTTATTAACTTGGAAAGAATTCGTGGTTAAAATAATTTTAGAATAAAATTTGTTTAATAATCTGGAACCTTGATTCATGCTATGATAAAAAGCTGCATTGGTTTTACATTTAGGTTCAGACAAACGCAGAGAATTCATATTTTTAGTTCTATATTTATGTACTGTATATACCTTTCAATGCTATTAAGATTTCTGTGAAAATATTTTAATAAAATAACATGATAAATTTGTTTAATTGAAAACTTTGGAATATTTGGAATATTACGTACAAATAAATAAATCTATACTAATAATATTTCTGTAGCCGAAATTTTTCTGGTAATTTTCGATTTTCCAAAAATAATTGGTCCTAACATATATAATTAACCACCCTGAAACCGAAAATCGCTTTTTTGAAATTTTTGTTTGTATGTCTGTCTGTCGGTCTGTCTGTCTGTCTGTATGTTTGTTACTTTTTCACGCGATAATGGCTGAACGGATTTCAATGAAAATTGGAATATAAATTAATTTCGTTGTAACTTAGATTTTAGGCTATATGGCATTCAAAATACATTATTTAAAAGGGAGTTTATAAGGGGGCCTGAATTAAATAAATCGAAATATCTCACTTATTATTGATTTTTGTGAAAAATGTTACATAACAAAAGTTTCTTTAAAAATAATTTGCGATAAGTTTTATTCTTGAAAGATTTTGATAGGACTGATATTTAATGAGATAAATGAGTTTTAAAATTAAAATAACTGTCATCTAGGCCGTGTAATGAATTAAAAAACAAATGACTTCGTCTATAAGGGGCCTTGGACAGCAACAATCGAAAGCTATGAAAGATAGCCTACAGAGAATGTTTCTGTGTTTGTATGAAGGAATATCGGAAGCTAAATTAACCGATTTGTATAATTAATTATTATTTCACCATTGGAAAGTGTAGTTTCTCTAGATGTACATAATGCTATAATGTTATCACAGTAACTTCTGAGCGAATCGAGGACAGGTATGGTTAAAATTGATTCTTATGCACAGAAAACTTGATAGGCTATTCTGTATATTCGTTTCCTGTATTTCCTAAACTAATTTTTATGACCAAATGAGTGGTCTCTGGATCAAAATGATCGCATTTTAATTTTTTAATTCAATTTAAATTAAGTAACATAATAAACGATTTATCCTTCTATCAAACACGAATGTTCCCTGGATCAAATGTCCTATTTTAATTATATAATTATTTTATATTCATTTCTAACGGGTGCAGCGGAGCGCAAGGGTACGACTAGTAAATAAATAAGTAAATAAATAAATAAGTAAATAAATAAGTAAATAAATAAATAAGTAAATAAATAAATAAATAAATAAATAAATAAATAAGATGCCAGTTGTGATTCGGAATGAAAAGAGAAAGGGAAAATGGATTGATTGCACACTCAGAAAGCCAAAAGGATCTAGAGAGAAGACAACATTAGACTGAAATCCACAAGGAGCTGGAAAGAGAGACCGTCCGAAAAAGAGATGCAGAAAACCCGTGGAAAATGAAGCCACTAATGTGGAAAAGTTATAGAGAGTTGCTAAAACACCATTACCTTTTGCATTTCATTATGTGAACTGCGCTCATGGAATCGAAAATAAATACGCGGAATTACATAACTTCACACATACTCGTACAAGGGCAGGTGACACTCGAAGGTAATGTGAGAATCTCGAAAGAAGAGAAAAAAAAAACTTCTTTGCAAAAATTGTGAACAGGAAGCGTTTTCTAGCATTTCACGCTAATGACCACACCTCGCGAAGAGCCGTAAAATCGTCGTTCATAGAATTTACTGCAACGAAATTAATGAAATGTCATTTATATTCTGTCCTTAAAAGGACGTACTATTTTAGCATGCATGACTGATGTGACAACTGCACATTCCAGGGATTGAACACGCGTTGCCATTGGCAACTGAATGCAAAGTACTTTGTACTGGGTGTTGCGGGAAGCTGTCCGAGATGGGGAGCTGTAAACTGTGAGGATGTTTCAACAAGTTTTTCTATCTTAAAGAACTTGTAATGAACCACATCTGCGATCAACTTACGGCGAAAATCATCAGTCTGTAACAATTGTTGTAGTTTACAAATATATTTTATAACATAATTTCTATGCGAAAGCTAAATTGAGAGTCAATTTTCATAAATCAACTACGCGAAAATTTATATTATAATCTAGAAGACGTTTCTCTTACTTATCCTCTTTCCATTGGACCATAATTCTAGACGGAGAGTAGCCCATCTAACTCTAGAGTCTTACCAAGGCATTTGTCATCATTACGGGCCAGATGTTGATGACATAAAAATCTACTTAAAATGGTCATTAAAATGCCCTTTAACTAATGGAAAAATGACATGAAATTAAAAGAAAATGCCATTTAAATATTATTCACCCTACTCGCACCACAACTTCTTAAAAATTAGTCACCTTGTTTCAATGACTGCCCTGAAAATCTCGGAGAGAGGAGGCAACTTCCTGGAATTTGGCTAAGATAAAGGAAAAGAACATGCAACTATAGATTTTAATGAGGATTTACAATGTCTTTCAATCAAGGGTGGTCTATGTCAGTGCCTTCATTCTCCGTCTCCTCCTTCCGCGCTTCACTTTTGTTACCAGATCTTCCAGATGAGGGAGTGTGAATGACAAAACAAATTGTGGGCGAAGCGTGCATTCTTGCAATCTTTGTGTTAAAAACACTGTTTACTACAGTAGACATCCCTTCCGAACCATGTTGAGGACACAATGTCCTGTCCGGGACATGGTGAAAGTTTCCCCCCTACCTAACATAAATTCTAAAGACACCCTCGTACTGACAAAAGAACAGTAGCAGTCAAAGTCCTCACTTAAACTAAGCTGTTGTCAAGCATTTTATATTATTACGATTTGTGAAGTGAAGCCTTCAGTGGAATGAGGGATGGACTTTAGAGTCTGTTCCAAACTATAAAACTCAAACTTCACTGTTGTTCACTTATTCAGTAGGTAATTACTACTGACCTATTTGGTTAGCAAAATGATTCAATAGACCTATCGGTAAAGAAGAAAGTAAAATGCATTCCAAATTATCTAAAAGTTTTTCAAAGTATTAAAAATGACAAAAAAAATGCCGAAAAAAATATAAAAATAACCTATTAGTTCAAAAACGTCAAAAATACAAAAAATGCAATATATGAATATACTTTTTTACGTTGATATTAACATAGAAAGGATTTCTATATTACTAGGCATCATCCTAATGTCAAAAATAAAAAGATAACTTTTCATCAACATCCGCCCTCTAGTCATCACAGTTGTGAAGGACATTTTGAAGTATTACAGCCCTTGATTAACTAACAACGGAGCTAAGTTATCCATTTTTTGTATTTGCTGAATAGTTCTACCCTAAAAATTTTATAGTAAGAAATAGGCCTATCTCTAGTTCTAACTTACAAACGACTTTTAAAGAATCCGGAGGTTTATTGCCGTTCTTACACAGGCTATGCCCGTCATCGGTCCCTATCTTGAGCAAGATCAATCCTGTCCCTAACATCATACTCCACCTCCATAACATCCATTTTAATATTATCCTCCCATCTACGTTTCGGCCTCCCCAAAGGTCTTTTTCCCCCTCAGGTCTCTCAACTAATATTTTATTTGCATTTCTGGATTCACCCATACGTGTTACTTTCCCTACCCATCTCAAACATCTGGATTTACTGTTCCTAACTAGGCCTATGTTAGGCGAAGAACACAATGTGTGAAGTTCTGCGTTGTGTAACTTTCTCCATTCCCATCCCTCTTAGCCTCAAATAGTTTCCTAATCACCTTATTGTCGAACACCCTTAATCTCTGTTGCTCTCTGAAAGTGAGAGTCCAAGTTTCACAACCATACTGAACAACCAGTAATATAACTGTTTTATATATTCTAACTTTCAGATTTTTTAAGCAAACTGGATGACAAAAGCTTCTCAACCGAATAATAACAGGCATTTCCCATATTTAGGTCCCGCGCCGTGGCGTCGTGGTCTAAGACATCCTGCCTAGGACTCGCGTTACGGGATGCGCGCTGGTTCGAGTTCTCATGGAGGAAGACGTTTTCTCATGAAATTTCAACCAGTGTATGGGACCGGTGCCCACCCAGTATTGTGATGCACTTCGGGAGCTACGATAGGTAGCGAAATCCGGTTGCGAAAGCCAGCTATAACGACTGGGGGAATAATCCTGCTAACCACATGATACCTCCATTCTGGTTGAATGATCGTACATCTCTGTTTCGGCATGTGAACGTGAGGTCAGCAGCCGGCTGGTCGGTCTGGACCCTTCAAGGGCTGTGGCACAACAGATTATTATTATTATTATTATTATTATTATTATTATTATTATTATTATTATTATATGGGGCAGAAACATGGACATTACGACGAAATGAAGAAAAGCGAATAGAAGTATTTGAAATGTGGATATGGAGAAGAATGGAACGTGTGAAGTGGACAGACAGAATAAGAAATTAAGCTGTGTTAGAAAGAGTGGGAGAAGAAATAATGATGCTGAAACTGATTAGGAAGAGGGAAAGGAATTGGTTGGGTCACTGGCTGAGAAGAAACTGCCTACTGAAGGATGTATTGGAAGGAATGGTGAACGGGAGAAGGGTTCGAAGTAGAAGAAGACATTAGATCATAGACGACATTAAGATACTTATATGGATCATATGAGAAAACGAAGAGGAAGGCAGAAAATAGAAAAGATCGGAGAAAGCTGGGTTTGCAGTGAAAGACCTGCCCTTGGGTAGAACACTAAATGAATGAATGAATTCCCTGATTTAGATAAGAAGAGAGAACAAGTGAGGGGAAGGAGAGAAAGTTAACAGAAGAAGAGAGAACAAGTGAGGAGAGAAAGGTTAACAGAGAATAAAAGAGAAGACAAAGGACGGGAAGAGAAGAAAAGAGGTGGAGGCAGTACGGCGAAGGGGAGAAGAGGAATGAATTTTAACAGAAAAGAGAAGGACAAGGAGAAAGAAAGGAGAGGATACAAGATGAGCCAAATGAGAAGGGAAGAGAAGAATGGAGAACTGGTTGGTAAAATAAAGAGCAGAGGAGCACGGATTCTGAGTTTATGATATATAGAATGAAGAGGAAGAACGAAAAAACTAGTCGACAGAACACCTGGCTTGTCCCAAAAGGTTCAGAGTTCGATGATGGGTGCTGATAGTTTACGTCATCCCATTCGTGCTAGAAACAAGAGACACTCGAACCGTTAAGCAAACATTAAATACGTCATAAAATCGTGAAGTGCATAATACATTTAAATTTGAGTAAATTATTGTCACGATCGGGTTGTGTATCTCTCCGTGATCAAACCTAGTAGCCAGGTGCCGATTTCGTTGAAATGTCTAATGTTTGTCTTGAAAGGCAATAAAAACACAATGATATTCCATTCACGCCCCCCGGCAAGGGCGCAGCAAGGAGACACGCCGTATAATGAGAGATGTAGGTACCTCGCTAATTAGGAATAAAACCAACCCGCGGCCTTCAGCATGTCGCAACGGCGGAAGCGGGACATGATGGCGGAACACTAGTGGCAGGGGAAATGGAATCTCTCTGAGGAAACCTGTCCTGAAACACGTACGCTACGTATATAAACAGATCTTCTGTCAATTGCGAACCAGTCGCCTTGGCAACAATGTCAACTGAGTGACCAACCTATATTTCGAACTTCAATATCATTGAATAATTTCGAGGGAAAAATTGTTCCGGAGCCGGGTATCGAACCCGGGACCTTTGGTTTAACGTACCAACGCTCTACCACTGAGCTACTCGGGAACTCTAACCGACACCGATCTGTTCGTTAACAGAAAACCACAATTTAAGTCACACAGAGTTAGTGTGCATTCGAAGTTGGTTGCTTGACGGTTGTCAGCCCACTTTGAGGTCTGTGGATATAGAGGGAAAAATTGGATCGGTGTCGGTTAGAGTTCCCGAGTAGCTCAGTGGTAGAGCGTTGGTGCGTTAAACCAAAGGTCCCGGGTTCGATACCCGGCTCCGGAACAATTTTTCCCTCGAAATTATTCAAATCAACTTTACAGGGAGTTATACCTGAAATCTTGATTTGTTCAATATCATTATCAGCAACTACTGAAATTACTTCTTTTATTCCATTTTTACTTTCTAATCTCTTCTTCAGTTAATTGCAATCCTTCTTCTTCTTCTTCTTCTTCTCCTTCTTCTTCTTCTTCTTCTTCTTCTCCTCCTTCTTCTTCTCCTCCTCCTCCTTCTTCTTCTCCTCCTCCTCCTTCTTCTCCTTCTTCTTCTTCTTCTTCTTCTTCTTCTTCTTCTTCTTCTTCTCAATTTTTCTTCATTTTAACCCTCACATCACTATTTTCTTTCCCTTCTACAGACTGAGTCAAACCTAAGTTACAGGCATTCTTACCACGCCACGAGGTTGCTTTTTGACGGGCAGAGCGTTGGGTTTTCCCGATTAGTTCCCTCTAAGCCCGGCGCAGAGCATAAAGCATTGGTTTAACTACTTGTTAATTGTTTGCACTAACAACCGGCGACACAATTCTGCTGCAAATTTTCAATGTCTGTGTCCGTTAGTGGGTTCTCTGAACAGTATTGAGAAATACGTATTTAACTATACTTAAATACCCATTATAATAACGCACTTTCCTCGTTGAAACGTATGCATTGAAGAAGTCGTGAGTGTTGGGTTTAAGCTTCAAACAACATTATTATTTTATCTTCTTGTCGAGAATGGAACCTCTTTCTCGCCACTTAAGGTACATTTAATAATTTATTTAGTAGACTGTTTCATTTCTCTAATTGAGGTTCTGACTGATATGTACATCTATGTCCACACCTGTGGAGTAACGGTCAGCGCATCTGGCAGCGAAACCAGGTGGTCCGGGTTCGAAATCCCGGTCAGGGCAAGTTACCTGGTTGAGGTTTTTTTCGGGGTTTTCCCTCAACTCAATACGAGCAAATGCTGGGTAACTTTCGGTGCTGGATCCCGGACACATTTCACCGGCATTATCACCATTTCATTCAGACGCTAAATAACCTAGATGTTGATAAAGCGTCGTAAAATAACCCAATAAAATAAATAAATAAAAATGTACATCTATTATCAAGCGATACATGTCAATTGACGATATGTGTCAGAGGAAGAACAACTATTTATGTACAACTGAAGTCTGATTAGTGTAACATGTAGCTAATCGGCGATGTGTGCAATGGAGGGGGAAAGGAACTGGCCACCCGACCCCATTATCTCATGGCTTAGGTCCCTCATAGGCCAAGTGGTGTCTTGTTATCATTTATGAGGTTCAGACCTGTCTTCGAACAGTTGACTAAATAACACTGTTTCAATGGTTGCATAGCTTTTTTTTTAAGATGGCAAGGGATTATGTATGATGTTTAATTAGTTAGTGATTCTGTGATTTTATGGGTTTGGATGTTTGTAGGTTATGATTTTTTTTTTCCGTTGTTGGTAACTCTATAGCATCTATTAGATGCTTTATGGTTGTGCTAACAGATGGAGTTACTTGTCAACAATGTGACGCTGAAACGTGTGTTCAGGTACTGCCCAGCGACAGTCCTGATGTATTTTTTTTTATATTTGTAATGATTGGTTAATTAATATTAACCCGGCACACTCACAATCACACTCACATTCATACAAATTTCCATACTCTAGACACCCAGGGAATTCTTCTTCTTCAAGAAAAATTCACCGAGAGCTGAGCCCGGGAATCGAACCCGGGACCCCTTGACCTAGAAGCCAGCAGCATCAGATATGTAATGATGGGTAGTTTGATATCATGGTCTATGAAGAAAGAGGTTGCTATGACAACAATAATGTGTTAAATATTACAGCATGACAAATCGTTTAATAATCTTTACTTCATGGTACAAGTTATGCCGTCATAATAGAGGTCATTACGTTTTAGTTGTCATGGTAATATTTTACGACTCTGTTACAATAATGTGGCGTATTATTTGCGATTTTCACTAGCGATAAAGACTGTTTATAACGCTGGAATATAAAAAGATCTTTATGCTTTTCTCATAATTAAGATATATTTTATTTGTATCCTTGCAAGACATCTCCACAGCTACGCTACCAGGTTTATTGTTTACTAGTTACATCACAAGTTATATTGACTAAATCAAAGAAATGCTTCAATTCCGCAGGTACTGATAGACTAAGTTTAATAAAGTCCACCGTTGTTGCTGACGGTTTAGCGAGTCTAATTCCGAACCCAGCGGTCCCGGGTTCGATCCCCGGTCAGGACGAGTTGCCTGGGTGAGGCTTTTTCGGGGGTTTTCCCCTCACTCCTATGGAAGAATATCAGGTAACTTTATCAGGTGATTGGAACCCCATTCTTCGCCACTTCCTTTCATCCCCCATCATCCTTTCCTCATCAACCCGTTTCTGGTTTTTCAGATCACTCTACCGGCGGCCTTCCGAAGCTGCTGACTCTCTCGACCGACCTCCGTGCAATGTAGTTCAGCGATAAAATAGCACCCGAGGGGGAGGAGTTTCGCCTCGGACCGATAGGGAGGCCTTGGGGGAATTTCCCAAAGCAGGAATGGTATATGAATTCTGTCGGCTGTAGGGACCGGTCGTTAAGGGAGTCATGTGGTTAGGGTGGTCCGCATAGGGGATCTCTGGCATGCAACTCATTCCATATCGACGGTTAGCGCAATACATCTCAATAGGTCGCAGTGTTGGCCATCCGTGCCCCCCATCAGTTAAATTCCATTCCATTCCAAGTTTGATAAATATATTTAAAACTATAATACGGATGGCTTGGTTAATAATCGTTTTATTGTACAAGAGCATTTTTTTATTCCAATATTAGTATACCATTATAATTATTATTTCTGTATCTGTTTATTGTGCCACTATTTTTATGTTCATACCACTACTTTTACCTACAAATAGCCTAATTTATTAATTGTATTTTGTAATTTTTATATGACTGTGCCTATAGCCTGTATTTTGACGGTCATGACTGTAAATGAGGACTGTTTTTTGCAAAACTTGCTAACTGAAAAAACTAAATTTTACAGGAGAGACAAAACACTATAGTAAGTAAGTTTTGCTGTATGTCTCACTTATAGTAGAAAGCAAGTTTTGAAAAAAAGGATCAGACTTTGACACACTACAATGAAGAGAAATAACCCAATTTTACTAAAACGCTTTGAACATCATGTAGCGGCCTGCCTTATGTTAACGAATCCATCAAAATCTCAATTTTGCAAATTTTGCAGTTAGCAAGTTTTGCAAAAACGGTCCTCAATTAAAGAATAACTTATTCTGTGTTTCGGGTTGCATAGGCCCGCTATCGCTAAGGTGCAAGATGCGTGTAGCGTATTACAGAAATGTTAACGGACGTTTTTCTCTAATGCTCACTTAAATGTTTCACGTATTAAAAAATTCCGAAACATGCGTGAATACACTGCGGTCGCGTCACGCTTGATCCGAAGAACGCGGGGGGAGCAAGCCTATAGAGTGCGAGATAACACGCGGCATTTTAGATCCGTAATCTCCGGCTATTGCTCTCATATTACTTTCATTAATTAGTGGCATGCACACAATCATCATTTTATTTCACTAACCTGTCATCTATACTAATAATAAATCTGTAGCAGAATTTTTTCTGGTAATTTTCGATTTTCCAAAAATAATTGGTCCTAACATATATAACTAACCACCCTGAAACCGAAAATCGCTTTTTGGAAATTGTTGTTTGTATGCCTGTCTGTATGTTTGTTACCTTTTCACGCGATAATGGCTGAACGGATTTCGATTAAAAATTGGAATATAAATTAAGTTCGTTGTAACTTAGATTTTAGGCTATATGGCATTCAAAATACGTTATTTAAAAGGGCGATTATAAGGGGGACTGAATTAAATAAATCGAAATATCTCGCTTATTATTGATTTTTGCGAAAAATGTTACATAACAAAAGTTCCTTTAAAAATAATTTTCGATGCGTTTTATTCTTGAAAAATTTTGATAGAACTGATATTTAATGAGATAAATCAGTTTTAAAATTAAAATAACTGCCATCTAAGGCCGTGTAATGAATTAAAAAACAAATGACTTCATCTATAAGGGGCCTTGGACAGCAACAATCGAAAGCTATGAAAGATTGCCTACAGAGAATGTTTGTGTGTTTGTATGAAGTAATATCGGAAGCTAAATTAACCGATTTGTATAATTAATTATTATTTCACCATTGGAAAGTGTAGTTTCTCTAGATGGACATAATGCTCTAATGTTATTGCAGTAACTTCTGATATAATATAATATAATGTAATATAATATACTTAATATAATATAATATGTAATGTAATATTATATAATAGAAGTTAAGTTATTTGAAGGGTTCAGAACCATAGTGGGCCAAACGCCATTTACTGAATACGTAGAAAACAAGGGTTAAAATTAAGTTATTACCATAATTCAATGGAAACCTATAACAAGTAAATAAAGTATACACATTAAATCTAAATGATGTCAATGTTCATTAAACTATGGTTGCATGTAATAAAAATTAGAAACATGTTAAAGGAATTGTCACTGCACCAATGAGTGGTCTCTGGACCAAAATGATCGCATTTTAATTATTTTGATGCAATTTAAATTAAGTAACATATTAAACGATATACCCTTCTATCAAACACGAATGTTCCCTGGATCAAATGTCCTATTTTAATTATGTTATTACTTTATATTTATTTGTAACGGGTGCAGAGGAGCGCACGGGTACGGCTAGTATCAATATAAGAGTCTTGATTCGTTGCTAAACAAATGACGAAAGAATAGTGTGACTCAACTCATTACCGTTGCTAAGCAACTGACGTTAAATGTTGAAATTTTCGTGACATTTGATTCATATGACACTCAAGCATAAACGTTTATGTTAAAAATAATTTTACTGCACTTTTTTTTAGAGTGCAAAATTGCAAGCTTCTTTCATGGACTTCCAAGTTGATAAATTGGTTCAAGGTCGATATGCAGTCATTAATTTTGCGGAAATTGAGCTATTAACGTCATAAAATTGTCATGTATCTGTTGCACCTTCTAGACGAGGTCGACTTTCTTATACTTGTGCGAGACACGAAGTCTTGGTTCACCAGTCAGCCCTCAGACGAGATACCTTAATCCGAGCAATGCAGTTTATGTCAGGGCACACGAGTCACAAAACCTAACAAGTATTTGTATGCATAATGTTTCGTAACCCAAAACAGATTAAGGATTACTACAATAATACGACAATATCATTACCAATGTTAGGCCAATAATAGGCCTAATATTTATTATAAATATTTTACAAATACGTGAGTGAATACGAAGTATATGAGGAAGTTTGTCTTTCTACGGAAGGATCTACACGGCGTGTTGACATCATAATAATTGACCGAGATAAAAAAAAACTGGTCTCATTCTTGACCCAACTGTAAGGTTCGAAATTAATGAAGATCAACCAAAGCAGGTACATGAAGAGAAACGCGCTATTTACCTTCCATGCTGTGATGATCTCAGTCATAAATATTCAAGATTGGAATGTCATTGGGCTTATGTTTGGTTCGCCAGGAACAATTCCCAAATTTACATTGGACATTCTCAGAAAATTAAATGTTCCTGAAAAGACTCTTCAGAAATTGCATCAGCCGTTTTAAAATCTTCACTGAACATCATCAATCACCATCTCTATTCATCTTTATAATATTAAATGTATATTATTTATTTTCAATACATTTTTATCGTTTTGATAGCTACCACATCTTGTCGCAGAATATTATTTATTTTATTTTTTTTTTAATTTCATTATGTATTTTTTTTAACATTGATTTACATTTTCTTTTTTGTTCATTTGAATTGATTAGGATGCCGATATTTAAAATGCATGATATGGACGGCTATCATGCTATATCGATCAAATTTATTGCTGTAAAAATGACAGTTTTAATGGACCTGAAACGAATGTAAAGAGATTTAGAATTTCTGTTGTGGAAAAGAAATAAAATTCTGTTTATAATATGCTTTTGACGGCCTCAGTGTCATTTATATACTTACGGTGTTACTAATAAACCGTGTATAGATTTTATACGAGACTTATGCCGAGTTGAGACAGAAAACGTTACTAATAAACCATGCATAAGCGACTGATATATAAACAGTCTGAAACTATACAATGGGAATTGTTTTGCAGTAGTTATATACACAAAACCCTTTGTTTAAGCGTTGTATACAGAGAAAAAATGGCCGCCTCTCTAACAGCTGTTCGCATCGACTGTCATTTTATGATGATGGTTGTCTTGTAACCACAGAAGAACAAACCAAAGAGCACAGAATAATTAGAATAATATTGCTGTACCTTGTACTCTTTGACCAAAATATAGTGTGGTAATCGATCAGAGCCAGTTGTACTATCGATACATAACAAGGCACACTAGAGCGCTTTACCGGGTGCAATAGAGAACCTCAGATATTCTATTACCTTTCGTAAAGAAGTAATGACGAAACTATGACGTAGCTGTGTAACAGTTATACTGTTATACAGGACGTATGTAGTGATTATTAGTAAGTAATTTACACACGACTTATACAGGGACATCATTTTATTTTTACTAACATTTTTAATATTAACTTGGCTATACCGTTGGATCAACGCCGTTTGTTACCCCCTTCCATGACTGGAGTTCGATGATACTGGCGTACTATACAAACAAATCACTTTACTAGGTACAGGAGAGAAGAAAAGTAGTTCATCCATTTAGGTAAAGTAGGAAATATCGCGATTTTGGTTTGATCATTTTCATTAGTTTTTGTTTAATCAAAATACAGTACAGTATTAACAATGAGTGTCTTTACTCACGAACTGAGCTGTCCGTATGGAAATATTCATTATGCAGTGTATATTACACTGTCTACAGCACATTAGCGTACAATATAGAGAATGAAGTTAAATTGAAAAATAATCATAATATGAATATTTAAACACATTTTTGAAAATGGTGGCCGTTCATTTCGATACAGACTTCAGTTCTAATATGCATATTAACGCACTATAGACTACTGTACCTAATCCCAATTACCAGCTTCGTCCTTCGTACTAGTAACTCATGTTGAAATAATTCTGTACCTACTCTATAAAAGAGTATATTACGTACTGTAAATTCAATCTTCACTTCTGCCCGATCCGAAAAGATAAAATGACTCAGACATACTATCTATTGTCCGTCCAAGTGGTTATGTCGTAGGGTCGTAGAAAAGGAGGAAATCACGTGACAGTTAATTACTTAACGAGGCCCTTTTATTTATTTTAAAAAGTTGTATAATATTACGTAGACGTCCAATTCCTAACAGAAATTAATGTTCTCAGAAAAGAGCTAAGACAGCCCAGCCACTAGCTGGCGAATAAAAGCTGGTGGTGGAAACCGGGATACGACGTAGGCAAATGGACGACAGTACGTGTGCGAAAATGATTCAATACTGAAAGCTCTTTCGTCACTGGAAAACGCGAACATATTTTTGGAACGTACTGTTTACTATGACCATAAGTCTACTATGACTGTATATGCGGTCTTGGATCTGTGTGGAGGACGGTTGAACTTCATTAGTAGAAGGAGAGGGAGTGAAGTACATTCAAAAAGTCAGGTACAATAAAAATTGAAGTAAAAATAAAATGATGTCCCTGTATAAGACAGTTAAACGTCTGTATATAGAGTTTTTATTAGTAAGACTGTTAAAATACGTCTTGGTTGAAATTTCAGTTCCTTTGATAAGAAGCTTTCAGCCTCCTGATCTACGATTGGATCCCTAAAAGCATTGAGTGATAATAACTTACAATAATTCTGCGAAGGAGGAGTGAGTGGTAGTCTTAGAAGAGCTTCTTTAAATGCTGACAACTATATACAAGCTATGCTTATAAGGTACTTGTAGGTAGTCTAAAAAAAGTTGGTTATTATTTTCAGTTCCAGTACAGTTATTACACTGCCTTAACGGCGTGAAGTGTAAGGGAATACCGACTGACTTCCAGCGCACATTCAAATGCAAGCCTCTGGTTTTTATAGCAATTTTTTAACACCTTTTATTGGCCGCCTGCCAAAAGAAGTGGCTTCTCCAACACCTTTTTACGAGTTCCTTGCACCAATCAGTATTGATAAGTAGTTTGACAAGGCATTAGAATGCGATGCCTGATTAAGGCCGAAATAAAAATTACTGGAGATATCTCGGCTGAAATAAAGAACTGTGAAAGGTTTGTAGAACACTACAGGAGGTCTGGGGGAAAAAGTGTTATATAATAGTATTATAGGGAACAGCATGTGAAATTTGAAAACTTTCCATATCAACGAAACTGTTACTATTCAATTTATATCGGATAATAACATCTACAAACGAGCTGTGTTCAAATCCGGTAGACCTCGAGATTGCTGTGGTGGCGTGCAGTGAGATAAGTTTTATTTGAAGTTACAGTTGACGGAAGACAGAAATCAATACGGTCTCAGGTTCAAGTAGTTAGCTGATTAGTTCCCGATAAAAAAATAGGATTTAAATAATCACATTTATGCGAACACAACACTTGTTAAGACAATCTTTCCAGCAGACGCTATTCGATTCCTGGTTTGCGAAAAATAGTACTGAAACATCACATTAAAATAGTCAGCTGATGACTTTCCAATAAAGAAACTGGAGTATAAATACCATCATATACGTGGTGGCACAACAACTGTTGAGTCGAGTTTTCCTGGAGACGCCGTTCGATTCTTGGTTTACGAAATATTATGTAACTCTCGGGTTAGAATTGTCATCTTATGACTTCCTAATTAAAGGAAATGGAGTTCAAACAAAGCCAGATTTTGCAATAATTGTGGTGACTATAGCGGCTATGAAGACAAATTTCTAGGAGTTATGGTCGAATTCAGACTCATGAAAAGAGAAAAGCACATAAGTCTCCGATACCAAGCTTCCAAGAACGTGAGACATGTGCTCCCAATCGTGAATTAAGAGTTGGCCGGTCCTGAGTTTCGCTTATTTCAAATAAATAATGAAGAGCCCAACCGGATTGCATGAGTAGTAGTAGCAGCAATCGCAGCAGTGGTGCTGGTGGTGGTGGTGGTGGTGGTGGTGGTGGTGGTCGTAGTCGTAGTAGTAATAGTTGTAGTAGTAGTAGTAGTAGTAGTAGTAGTAGTAGTAGTAATCTATTTTACCAGTAGTAGCAACAATATTTCTAGTCTAGTAGTAGTAACAGTAATATTAGTATCAATAGTAGTAGTAGTAGTAGTAGTAATAACAGTTGTAGCTGTAGTAGCAGCAGCAGTAGTAACAGTAGTGTTAGTTTAGTAGTATTACTAGTGTAGCAGTAGTAGGGGATCTAGCACTGGCAGCAGCAGCAGCAGTAGTAGGGGATCTAACAGTAGCAGTAGTAGTAATAGTAGTAGGGGATCTAGCAGTAGCAGCAATAGTCTAGCAGCAGTAGTAGTAGTAACAGTAGTGTTAGTCTAGTATTAATAGTCTAGTAGTAGTAGTAGTAGTAGTAGTAGTAGTAGTAGCAGTAGTAGTAGTAGTAGTAGTAGTAGTAGTAGGGGATCTAATAGGAGCAGCAGCAGTAGTAATAGTAGCAGTAGTAGGGGATGTAGTAGTAGTAGTAGTAGAAGTAGTAGTAGTAGTAGTAGTAGTAGTAGTAGTAGTAGGGGATCTAGTAGAAGCAGCAGTAGTCAGTAGTAGTAGTAACAGTAATGTTAGTCTAGAATTAATAGTCTAGCAGCAGTAGTAGTAGCAGCAGTAGTAGGGGATCTAGCAGTAGCATCAATAGTCTAGCAGCAGCAGTAATAGTAACAGTAGTGTCTAGTATTAAGTGTAGCAGCAATAGTAGGGGATCTAGCAGTAGCAGTAGTAATAGTAGTAGTAGCAGTAGTAGGGGATCTAGCAGTAGAAGCAGCAGTAGTAAAAGTAGCAGTAGTAGAGGATGTAACAGTACTAGTAGTAGTAGTAGTAGTATGGGATCTAGAAGTAACAGCAGCAATAGTGTACCAGCAGTAGTAGTAGTAGTAGTAGTAGTAGTAGTAGTAGCAGTAGTAGTAGTAGTAACAGTAGTGTTAGTCTAGTATTACTAGTGTAGCAGTAGTAGTAGTAATAGTAGTAGTAGCAGTAGTAGAGGATCTAGCAGTAGCAGCAGCAGTAGTAGTAGTCTAGTAGTAAAAGTAGTAGTAGTAACAGAAGTAGTAGTAGTAGTAGTAGTAGTAGTAGGGGATCTAGTAGAAGCAGCAGTAGTCAGTAGTAGTAACATTAGTAACAGTAATGTTAGTCTAGAATTAATAGTCTAGCAGCAGTAGTAGTAGCAGCAGTAGTAGGGGATCTAGCAGTAGCATCAATAGTCTAGCAGCAGCAGTAATAGTAACAGTAGTGTCTAGTATTAAGTGTAGCAGCAGTAGTAGGGGATCTAGCAGTAGCAGTAGTAATAGTAGTAGTAGCAGTAGTAGGGGATCTAGCAGTAGAAGCAGCAGTAGTAAAAGTAGCAGTAGTAGAGGATGTAACAGTACTAGTAGTAGTAGTAGTATGGGATCTAGAAGTAACAGCAGCAATAGTGTACCAGCAGTAGTAGTAGTAGTAGTAGCAGTAGTAGTAGTAGTAACAGTAGTGTTAGTCTAGTATTACTAGTGTAGCAGTAGTAGTAGTAATAGTAGTAGTAGCAGTAGTAGAGGATCTAGCAGTAGCAGCAGCAGCAGTAGTAGTAGTCTAGTAGTAATAGTAGTAGTAGTAACAGAAGTAGTAGTAGTAGTAGTAGTAGTAGTAGTAGGGGATCTAGTAGAAGCAGCAGTAGTCAGTAGTAGTAGTAACAGTAATGTTAGTCTAGAATTAATAGTCTAGCAGCAGTAGTAGTAGCAGCAGTAGTAGGGGATCTAGCAGTAGCATCAATAGTCTAGCAGCAGCAGTAATAGTAACAGTAGTGTCTAGTATTAAGTGTAGCAGCAGTAGTAGGGGATCTAGCAGTAGCAGTAGTAATAGTAGTAGTAGCAGTAGTAGGGGATCTAGCAGTAGAAGCAGCAGTAGTAAAAGTAGCAGTAGTAGAGGATGTAACAGTACTAGTAGTAGTAGTAGTAGTAGTATGGGATCTAGAAGTAACAGCAGCAATAGTGTACCAGCAGTAGTAGTAGTAGTAGTAGTAGTAGTAGTAGTAGTAGTAGCAGTAGTAGTAGTAGTAACAGTAGTGTTAGTCTAGTATTACTAGTCTAGCAGTAGTAGTAGTAATAGTAGTAGTAGCAGTAGTAGAGGATCTAGCAGTAGCAGCAGCAGTAGTAGTAGTCTAGTAGTAATAGTAGTAGTAGTAACAGAAGTAGTAGTAGTATTAGTCTAGTAGTATTACTTGTCTATCAGCAGTAGTAGTAGTAATAAAAGTAGTAGCAACAGCAGTAGTAACATTAGTGTTAGTCTAGCGTAGTAGATGAAGCATTAGTAGCAGCAACAGTAGTAGTCTAGTAGCATCAGCAATAGTAGTAGTTTAGCAGTAGTAGTGGTAGTAGTAGTAGCAGTAGTAGTAGTAGCAGCAGAAGTAGTCTAGTAGTAGTAGTAGCAGCAGTAGTAGTAGTAGTAGTAGTAGCAGCAGCAGAAGTAGTCTAGTAGTAGTAGCAGTAGTAGTAGCAGTAGTAGTCTAGCAGTAGTTGTAATAATAGCAGTAGCAGTGAGTCTAGAAGTAGTAGCAGCAGGAGTAATAGTACTTTAGCAGTAGCAATAGCAGTAGTGGTAGTAGTAGCAATAATATTAGGCCTAGTAGTATTCAGAGTCAAAATTCAATATTGGGCGAAAAATGGGCAACAAGTTTTGAATGGAGTCATCAGTCAAGAACAGAGTTATTTTACGTGCCATAAACCTATGACATTAGTCTCTCAGCTTTATTTCTCTTCAGTAATACAAAGCCTTGCTAAGGTCTTTAACGCTCTTTAAAATCAATTTCTCTCGGTCGAGTTTGACGTCGCCAATCACGGATAGAATCGCAGGCATGTTAGTCAATAGACCACTTGGAATAAGAGATCTCGCTTTTGTAAACCCTGTATTTATATATTACATCACGAAATATACTAAGCACTAAACATCTTGACCTACAGCCTAATTTGTAGAGTTGATAATTGATTAATTCAATAATATTAATTAATAGGTAATATTAGTCCGGTCATATAGTTAGTTGAATCATACAAAAGAATGACTTATTGACAAACGGAGTGTAAATATTACTAATAAGTTTCAGGTTGAGTGGAGTCTTCCCAAATATGGGGAGGTCGATATATCTGTCAACGCTATGTAAGGCAGCTGTTTTAAATATCGACAATCAAAACAAATGACAACGGAAAATGTCAGTGAGGTCCAGTTTAACGAGATTGGAATTCAATCTGAAGATATACGTACAAGGATAAAGCAGGATACTTACGTCTGACACCATCACAGGCACACACACACAAATACAAACACACACGCGCACAAGTGCTTACACTTATTCTGCTGGTTCCATCTTTTCATTTTCACATTATCATAATTTAACAGGGTTTTCGAACACAACCTACAGAGATATGGGAACGTAAATAAGTATGTGATGACGTAACACCCACGCATTGGAATAAGGAATAATATTTTTGCGTGACGATAACATCTTCAAATTACACGAATATCATATGCTTCAGGAATTGTGTTTCATCTGCTTTCCACCAAAACCGATAGCTACTCTAACCGTCATTAAATATTTTATTCGGTAATGTCGTGAACGGTTTCGTAATTACCAATAAGTGAGGACTGACCATTCAGAGAGGAGCCAAGCGCTGTAACTTAATATTTCTATTATTCATGCAGCAGAAGTTTAAGCTGACAAAAAACGACATTATATAATAGGAATGATCCAGTCTTTGACCCCTTACGGCGAATGGCGTACGAACCTCAAACAACAGTTTAAAGAGCATGGTGACATTGATATAATGTTTCTTTCTTTCTTCATTTGCAAGTTTTAAATTCTATTAATCTTTCTATTCACAGTTTCCTCGTCTTTGCCCTTTATTTATTTCTTTTTTTTTATGTTTTCTTTTCTATTATTCTTTCACCGTTTGCTAATAAATATATCGTCTCTTTATGCCTTTCTTTTTTCTACCCCCATTCCTATTCCTTCTTTTATTGTTCTCCTTCTGAACTCTTCTTTCTTTCTTCTCTCTCTTTTGTAGTCTTCTTCCCTTCGATATTCCTTTCTTTACCTTTGTATTGCTTTTCTTTTTCTCTGCTTTCTGTATTTATTTCTTCCCTTCGTTCTTTTTTCAGTATGTTTGTTTCTTTTAGTATTTCTCCCATCAATTCTGTTTTCTCTGCTCTATCTTCCATCGCATTTTTTTACCATTATTTCTTGTTCACAACATCCTTTCTTTCTATCCTTCACGTTTTTCTTTACCTATTCATTCCTCTTTATCCTTTATGTGCTTCTTATTTATTACCAAACATCCTTGTACCCCTTTTCATTCACGCTTCTTTCACCTCTTTTTCTATACTTATTTTTTTCTTCTTCTTACGCTCCTTATATACTTCTTTTTCTTCTCATGTTCACCGGTCTACGGACTGAGCAAGTTTTCAAGTGACATGCACAATAACACAAATTTTTTGACAAGGATTGACGTTGTTTTGGAAGAAAGTAAGCTTAAAATATAATGATAGAGGTGTCATACAATCATATAAACGTATAAATCATAAAAATGGTCAAATGGACTGAGCGAGTATTGTAATCACACTCTTCATTTCTTTGACTATTCCCTCTTTTATGTGTTCCCTTTCTATCTTCTTCTTCACTAATTGTTCTCTTATTCTCCCCTTTTCTTTCAATTTCGTCCGTTTCTTTCGCTTTCTTCTTTCGACACTTCACTACTTTGACTTTACTGTAGTAAAAATTCGAAACCTATCTTCTCGTTAAACTTTAACATTAATATTAGGACAGATATGCCTGCCTATATTTAGACACTTTCGTAATGTGAAGGTCATCGTAATGCCACACCTCTAGCGCAAATGAATATACAGAGTGTTAAAAAAATTATTCCAATATTTTAGGAGATGATAGTATGCATCAAAATAAGAAAAAAATCTAATAAACATGAGTCCTACAACATATACTTTCTGACATCTGAACACTTCTTCATAGGTGGTGCTCAATGTGACGTCCATTTATGGCAATACATTTTTCTGCCCTACAATACAGCAGACTACCAGGTAATCATACCGTAGTTGACACCCCTCGCAAGGAATACTGAAAAGAAAAGTCTGGTTGCAGTTATGAGCGGGGTTCAGCAGAGATAGTGTTGTGAATTTTCATAATCAGCATGTGTTGGCTGATGAAAATTCCCATGCACTTGAAGAAACAAGGCATCGGCACCGATTCTCAGTCAACGTATGGGCAGGCGTTCTTGGTGATAGATTGATGGTCATACGTGCTACCACAGAGATTAACTGGGGCTAGTTATCAGGACTTTCTAATTAATGTATTGCCTACATTGCTGGAGTATGTGCCATGTCAGCAAAGACTACAGATGTGGTTCATGTATGATGGCACACCAGCACATATTTTCCGCAATGATCGTGAACACCTGACGCTGACATTTCAGGACCGCTGGATTGATTGGGGAGGCCCCACACCTTGGCCTGTTCGTTCCTCAAATCTAAATCCCCTAGATTTTTGGTTATCAAGAACAACCAGGTCAATTTGAAAGAGTGCGTGATTCCTTACGCCGAAGGGCAGAGGAATGCATTGCCATGAATGGACGTCACATTGAGTACCTCCTATGAACAAGTGTTCAGATCTCAGAAAGTATGTGTTGTAGGACCCATGTTTATTAGACATTATTTTCTTATTTTGATGCATACTAGTACCTCCTAAAATATTGAATACTTTTTTCTTAACACACTGTATTTATTTTTTAATTAAACCGTTAGCCAAACAATAGATGTAATGGGAATTACACGTGTAACGCTAGTCTCATGGTATTCTGTAGTGTTACCAAAAACCAAACTCATAAAAGATAAAGATTGTAAAGAAGAAGAAGAAAACGATGAGGATCATTATTATAGCTAATCCTCTTTTAAATACGAAGGCATTCTTTACATATCTATCTTTCTCTTTTTTCCAACCACCACAGGACTACGATCTATACAGTCTGGAAACCTCAAAAGTAGATCAAGATAGTTACAAGCCAAGACTGCAGATCTTCATATTTTTCAAGCAAGCCAATTAGCAATTGCTATGGTAACTGAATTTCAAGATGAAGGTTTCTATTCCTGTCGCATTAAATTTTAATTAATAATGAATTATTTAAGTCTTAAATCACCAGCAGGCTGAGAATAAGTTAAATCAATTAATCAATTAATAGTGACGAGCCTATTAGCTTACGTCATGTTCCCCAAGTCTTTATCTCCAACTATGGCAGCAAGCTTTCTACTGTACATCTTACTTAATGGCGCAATAATTCTCTCGCGTCAATTAGATAATGTAACTTGAAAAGAAACAGATAACAACGGCTTTAATCCAGGTTTCTCCATATCTTAATCACTGCATACTATTAATCCGGCATCAGTTGTTACTCGAGTATTAGCTTCTCTAGCTGGAAACCAGACGCGCTTGGGTTCGGCTTCCTGCAGGAATGTGGAAATTTATTTCAGAAGCACATTTTGAGATTTCCTACCGCATAGTATGATCTCTGCAACATAGAGACTGTTAATTAAGTATGTAATATTACCCATAACTTCTTAAATTTTAATTGGCAAAAAAAGTTTTATACTAAAGCTGTTGGAGATAAACCATACATTATAATACCAGTGTTTAAAAAGAGTTAGACGTTGAAGCATACAGAATGTGGCAGTAAACTTCATTACTTTTTTTAAATTGTACACTATTTTAAGATTTACATATTCCGAATCTCCATTAAATTTTACATATGAATGCGTAGAAATTTTACGCCTTCATCCATTTCGTGTCTTTTAACTATTTTTTTATTTTATTTTATGATATGAACATTAACAGGCCAACCAATTACAATGTTCACTTGTAACTACGATATATATATTTTTAGTTGGCTATTTAACGACGCTGTATCAACTACTAGATTTTTTAGCGTCGATGAGATTGGTGATAGCGAGATGATATTTGGCGAGATGAGGCCGAGGATTCGCCATAGATTACGTTGCATTCACATTACGGTTGGGGGAAAGCTCGGAAAAAAACCCAACCAGGTAATCAGCCCGAACGCAACTTCAGACCGGCAGGCAAGCGCCTTAACCGACTGAGCCACGCCGGTGGCTCTTTCGGTGCTGGACCCCGGACTCATTTCACCGGCATTATCACCTTCATTTCATTCAGACGCTAAATAACCTAGATGTTGATACAGCGTCGTAAAATAACCCAATAAAATAAAAAATAAAATGAACAGTTTTCTTTAGTTATGTCACTCCTTCTTGTGACTGGAGTGGTATCTGAGCAAGTCTAATCACTTCAGTACACAAATTATTCTTATCTCTTAAAAGGAAAGGACCCGCTTTGATAGCGGCTGGGTATTATTACTTTTAGTGGGTTATTTTATGACACTTCATCAACTGTTGTGGTTATCTAGCATCTGAATGACATGAAGGTGATAATGCCGGCGAAATGAGTCCAGGGTACAGCGCCGAAAGTTACCCAGTATTTGCTCTTAATGGGTTGAGAGAAAACCTCGGAAAAAGCTCAACCTGATAACTTGACCCAACCAGGATTTGAACCTGGGTAAACTAGTTTCTCGGTCAGGCATGCTAACCGTTACTCCACTCTGTTTATTAATTCACCACGGATACAATATTACTGCTATAAAAATAATGGAGTAACTTATTAGTGGAGATTGATTAGAAATAAGGCAACATTCCAAATATCCTGCCTTGGAACAGTCGTCAAAAGTCTCGCATTATCTAGCCTACTAAATATCGAACCCCGGTCACATTGGGTGAGATTTCGACGAGTTCACAATGTTAAGTCTGGGCTCCTCGTAGGAACAGTCCAGAAACGTGCAGTTTCTTCCTCGAGAATACAAGTGTAACTGATATCCCACTTATTAGCTTGTAGAGATACGAAAGAAATACAGCTATCAGTTGGATGGTAGTGTTTCATCACTCGAGGCGGAGTAACATGACAGCCAGATAGCATCTCGTGTTACTGCCTGACCTCTACCGCGTACTCGAGGTGTACGTCCGCCCAGAGCGAGCTGACGAGATGCTAAATTGCATTCCCTGTGTTGAGTACTTGAATTTGGACACTTCCGCCTTGTGGGGTAGTGTGGAACAAGGGGGCAAGAGAGAAGAGAAGAGAAGAGAAGAGAAGAGAAGAGAAGAGAAGAGAAGAGAAGAGAAGAGAAGAGAAGAGAGGAGAGGAGAGGAGAGGAGAGGAGAGGAGAGGAGAGGAGTGGAGAGGAGAGGAGAGGAGAGGAGAGGAGAGGAGAGGAGAGGAGAGGAGAGAAGAGAAGAGAAGAGAAGAGAAGAGAAGAGAAGAGAAGAGAAGAGAAGAGAAGAGAAGAGAAGAGAAGAGAAGAGAAAAAAAAGATTAGAATGAAAATAAGAAAAATGAATATAATTAAAGAAACAGTAGGATTAAAAAAAGAAAAGGTAAAGCTATCCCTATTCACTTATAGTCAGTCCTTGAGGTCCACAGTGTAGTGTGGCCTTAAGATTCCCTTTTTCTCTTCACATTCGGCATTAGTAGCAGTAGGGGTGTTAGTCTTACCTGCTTGCCGCGTTTATCCCGAAGGAAATATTCGTGGTACTCTTTTCTGTTGTGAACTGACTGTGAGTCAAGTCCACGAATGCGTCGGAAGGATTAGATCAATGGGGAAAATCAATGACCGTATCAAGAATCGAACCCGTAACCTTCCGGATTGCAGAGCAACGTCTTAATCGTGATGCTTCTGCCTATCCCGATTGTATAAATAAGAACCACAAAATAACAGCATAAAGAAAATGATGAAGTGACAACGGATTTATACAGGGTGGAAGTGAAATAATCCTGCAGATCGCAAGGCACGATATGATACACTTCAATGAACAGAAAACCTATATCTATTACGTTATGTGATTAAATGCACGGTCAATTAGAAAATTGAGTTGGAAGTTTCAGCAGTCCGGCAACATCGCCGCTAACACAGTCCTCTTTCTTCTTGTAATACAGATGTAAAAGGTCTACAAACTCAAGTCTGTCTCCCTACGCGAACCTCTCTCTCTTTGGCTCCAACGTTGTAACCTGGTTTCATCGTTCAGTAGCTTGAAGTCGGTGGTTTTGAAATTAAATTTACACGGAAACCGTCGAGGCTATTGAAATACGCGAGAGGGGTAAAATATGTTTCATTAGATTTGTTACCGATTTAGACAAAAATCAATATCCTACTCGTAATAGTTACCGACTAAGACGATTTAAGCTTTAGGGAAAAATCTTTTTTTTTTTTTCTGAGAAAACTATGATATTTCCATCAATATGGTGTTACACTTTTTATTACATACAACATGAGCTATTCGCTCTGAAAATCTGCAGGTTTATTTCACTTTCACCCTGTATATTACTGCATTGGATTGAGTGAAACGTTTTTTTTTTTTTTTGTATGTAATTTTTTGGTTACGTAAGGATGGATTTAAGGATTATGTAAATACTACCACACGAAGGATCAGTACATCATTATTCAATAATTCAATAATGAAGCAAGACGTACAATGAACTACAATGAAAGACGAGGGAAATGGGAGCGTCTTTGCAAAGGAATTTGCAGCTATGGAGTAAGAACGTATGTGAGCTCCAAGACTTATTACCCACTTGTCCCACTCCGTTACTCAGCGTTCTTTTAAATGCCAAATAAATAAATTTTCCATTTTTCTTATATTAATTTAATATGAACTTTTAGCTTTATGTTTATGAAGGAAATTTTAAGACATCTATGAAACTGAGTTGTCGGAAGAAAAATAAAGAAGGTAAACGTGCGAATATTAAATGATGCAATAGAGCAACTGGACAGTTTCAAATACTTTGAGTGTACTACAAGCAGTAACATGAGCTGCTGCCAGGTAGTCAAAAGAAGGCTAGGGATAGGCAAAGAAGGTGTTAATAGAAAAAGGAGCATCTTCTGCGGACCTCTGGAAAAATAAGGAAGTGACTTGTGAAGTGCTTTATGTGGAGTGTGGCATTGTATGGGTGCAGAAACATTCACATTACGACGAAGTGAAGGAAAGCGAATAGAAGCTTTTGAAAAGTTAATATGGGGAAAAATGAAGCGTGTGAAATGAACAGACAATAAGAAATGAAGCTGTGATCTAAAGAGTGGGTGAAGAAAGAATAATGCTGAAACTGATCAGGAAGAGAAAAACGAATTGGCTGGATCACTGGCTGAGAAGAAACTGCCTACTGAAGGATGCACTGGAAGGAATGGTGAACTGGAGAAGAGTTTGTGGCAGAAGAAGCTATCAGATAATAGAGGACAATAAGATATATGGATCGTATGCGAAGATAATGAGGAAAGCAGAAAATAGGAAAGATTGGAGAATGCTGGGTTTGCAGTGAAAGACCTGCTCTAGGGCAGGAAACTGTGAATGAATGAATTAATGAATGGGAAACTTGAGTATCAGTAGGCCTAGTCTGTCTGTCGAGAATCGAACTGCGGTGCCCTCTGGAACATGAGGAACGTTTCTCTGTCTCAAACTGTGGTAATGGCCGTACTCGACATGTGCTGCAGTTCTCTGATTGTAATAAATGCTAATTGGAGGCACTCTCCTCTTCGATCAATTTATTTTAAAAAGCGGCGGCAAACTTCTATCATTACGTCACCGAGGTGACGTCACTCACGAGCCCGTGGTAATACCAAATTGTCCTGGCAGGGTAATTAGCCATTAAGACACTAGCTCGCTAGATGGCGAGGCCTGATTAAAACAACGCCAAGGACATAGGACAAACAAACATTCTTTTGTGATTATCTGCAATTCTCTTTACCATCCTCATTCTCTTCAAGTTTCTCAAGCTTCACAACTTCTTCGTCATCTTTTCCACTTAATTTCGTGTGCACTTTATTCCCCTTTTCGTCTTTTTCTTCATACAAATATTTTTTTTTCTTTTTTCTCAGTGTTGTCATCTCTGTGTTATCGTCTCTATGTTCTTCTCTCCAACTCGTCTTCCCTCTTAATTCTCTTTTATCTATTTCCTCAGTTTTCTTCTTCTCTATCTCCTACTACTTAATTCCTCCTTGTCCACTGTTTATGACTCCATATCTCTTCATTTTGCTGTACTTCTCCCAACTTTTCTGCTACTAATTCTTCTCTTAAATTCTCTCCTCATTCATTTCATCTTATTCTTTTATTCTTATACAGCCATTGTTTCTTTCTTCGTTTATTCTCGTTCATATACCTCTCTTCCACTTTCTACTTTTCTTCGTCTCCTAATTTTATTCAGTCTCTCTCCTTCTACTTTTTATCTTCTGTTTTAAACTACTTTATTCCTCCGCGTTTCTTTTTCTCACTGATTCTTATCAATTCTTCTCGTTTGTTATTCTTTTCACCTCTCTCCTTCGATTCTCTTCACCTTTCTATTCCCTTTTTTTTCTTAATTTTCCTTTTACTCAACTTTGTCCCCACTTTCTTTCTCTTCCTCACTTTATTGTTTTCTCCCCTCTCTAATTTCTTTTTTAACCTAACAATCTAAAACCGTTTTCATAATTATTAAGTTCACCGGAATAAGGGCGTACAAAAAAATATGGCGTTCTGAGTAAAATCAATTTTAAAGTTTACATACTTTCACTTTTCAGAATATAAAGTACACGCAACATCTATACTAAGATTTAAAGCACAGTTTCTCTAACAGAGTTCACGGCTAGAAAACTTATTAAAACAAATATTTATCTATGAACGAATATGAAGAGTTCTGCATACGCCCTTTTTCCAACAAATACTTTTATAATGCATATTTGTATATAGTTTCCTCTATTCCCCTATCCAACTGCTACAGTGACACTTGAATGTGGAGGATGGAAGGAAATACATTTTTTTTTTTTATTTTAATAATAATGAAAATCGCAAATTTAAGGACATTTATTTTAACACTGAGAAGAACTTGAAACAATATTACTGTGTGACAATGCTATTACTCAGTCTTCTCTTCTTATTCTTCTTCAGCAGAGGGGGAGGGGAAGGTAAGGAGTGCAGGCCGCGCTTGCTTAGAGTTATTGCAGCAGCCGTGATGTTGCCAAATTCTTCATAGAAACATAACGATTTCCTCTAAAATGGTGAATATTAGAGAAAAAACTCAGATTTTTCAAATCTCTCCTCATGATCTGTTAACAGTTTCATTTTGGTGTAGAGGTTACCATCCATCCTGTGTATCTTTAAATTGAAACTGTCCATTATTTAACTTTTTTCTCATAAATACGAGTATTTTTTCTTTTCCTTATTAGTTAATATATATTTTAAATTTCTACTTAAAATCTTAACTATATCACTCAACTTCTTTAGAGTGTATGCTTTTGTCGTAGTAGGTAAGCATCCTCCAGATCGGATTCCAAAAATAATGTTAAACTATAAACCGATGGGACGAAGAAACGTCGGAAGGTCGCCACTTCGATGAATAGAATAAGACTAGGACCACATAAGTTATTACAATTTCCTATGCAAACGGACAGGCCGGCTAGCCCATGCCGTGATGATGATCATGATGATGATGATGATGACGATGACGATGATGATGATGACGATGATGGTGATGATTACTTAACTTCTAAATGTATTTTTGTCTATACCGATAGAAAATCTAATACAGAATCATTTATCCCTCTGGCGTATTTCAGTAGCGTGGACAGTTTTCGTGTAAATTTGATTTAAAACTCACTAATTTTAAGCCATTGAACGATGAGACCAGCTTGAAAAATTGTAGCCAGAAAGAGAGACGGAAGGTAAGTTCACTAAGGCAGACAGACCTGAGTTCGTTGAACTCTTACTTCTGTATTATGTGAAGAAAGAGGCGGCGATGTTGCCGGACTGCTGAAACTTCCAACTTAATTTTGTGCATTTAATCACAAAACATAATATTGGTTTACTATTCATTTAATTGTACCCTATTGTCTATTTCAATCTACAGGATTATTCCACTTCCACTCTGTACATTTTAAATACGTGCTATATAAGTAATTTGTAATTTAAATAAATACACATATCCGCTGATATTTATTTCTACTCAAATTTCTAGTTCGGCTACATCATTATTTCAATTTAGAATAATAATATGCGTTACAAGAGCGGTATGTTGAAGTTTTCATGTTCGAGGAAAAGTTTGAAAAAGCGAAACGTAGTTGTGCGAAGATCGTTTATTACATACCTGAAAGACGAATTTCTAATTAGTTGCAATGAAATCTCCATCTTGGTTTCTGTTTAATGACGGCAATTTTGGAAAACAAAAATATCTATCTTCAACATTGTTGCTTTAAAATGTTTTCTGTGTTTACTATACTCCAGCAGGCCGTGATATACGTCTGTCTTCCCCCCCCCCCCCAGTCTATAAATGCGAACTTAAAACAAACGGTAAGGTTATGTAATGATTTATTTTTCATTTTAATATTTTAACAATATTATTTATATAACATATTGCAGTAATAACATCGGCATCTGGAATCTTGTTGATTTTTTCACGGCTTCCTTAATGTTACTTGCATCACGAATGCAGTAACTTTAGTGGAGTTGTAGAGTTTACTTAATTTTTGCAAATATTTAAAAACAATAATTAACAGTGCAATTTATGTGAAATTGCAGTGGTAAGTTTCCAATTTATAATTATTACTATATTGAACGTCTCTAAAAATAATATGTCAAAAGCCTAAAGCAGTAAAATCAATATGTCACTTAAGCGGTAAGAAGAGGGAAATTGTTATGTGTGTTCGGTTGGGAATACTGAATGTGGAATTTTAGACTTTCCGCGGATTGGTTTTGTGCGGAAACAAAGCAAATACGCACGATCTCGCACAAATATTTTTATTTTAGTAGGTTATTTTACGACGCTTTCTCAACATCTTAGGTTATTTAGCGTCTGAATGAGATGAAGGTGATAATGCCGGTGAAATGAATCCGGGGTCCAGCACCGAAAGGTAGAACTATTATTATTATTATTATTATTATTATTATTATTATTATTATTATTATTATTATTAAATAAAATATCAAACACAAAGAAAAATTATAATTAAACCCAATTTTGAATGTACATAATCCAATTTCACTTTGGCTAATTTTCAGATTTAATTAATTTTAACTGTTTCAGTTCAGATTTAAAATTCATATCATCCGATCTTGGCCACAATACATGAAGATACAATATTTCGTATATTCATTATTAAATAAAATATGAAACACCAAAAAAAATTATCATTAAACCCAATTTGGAATGTACATAATCCAATTTCACTTTGGCTAACATTCAGATTTAATTAATTTTAACTGTTTCAGTTCAGATTTAAAACTCATATCATCCGATCATGGCCACAATACATGAAGATACAATATTTCGCTCCCCCTCATTGAACCAAAATGTAAGACTGAAGCAGGTCTAAGGCACAGTTCTAATTACGGTCCAAGATTATATAATGATTTTATAAAGAGGAATCCTAAACTAAAATTATTAAACAACACATTATTCAAAAAACAAGTGCTTGAATTGTTTTTTAAATTATAATCATGTAAATTCTTATTCTTTATTTATTTTTTTCTGTCACCTTAACAATTTTGTATTCTTAACTTGTATGTTTATGTATACTGTAGGCTATGGTACCGTTGGTTTGTTTGTTTGTTTTTGTTCTTATTCTTATTCTTTTAAAACTTTATGTGTAATTACATTTAACAGTTTAATCACAGTTGCGATTATTATTATTATTATTATTATTATTAGTAGTAGTAGTAGTAGTAGTAGTAGTAGTAGTAGTAGTAGTAGTAGTAGTAGTAGTAGTAGTAGTAGTAGTAGTAGTAGCCTATTATTTCATTTATTATTTTTTTCTTTTATCCAGTTTTCATTCTGGTCACACCTGACCTCAAGCATCTTGCTTTTTCGGGTGTGACCCACTCACATTGTATTTATGCAATAAATTGTAATATGTACTGTGCTCCAACCAGGAGAATGTATCAGGGGAATGAGACGCAGCGGGGTAATGCTGTGAATGAATGTTGAAGTCATAAGATGTCATAAGGTCACACACGTGGGTACGTGCATCTCCATTGGCTAACTCTCAAAGCACAAACGATAACACTGATACACACATATTTATACTACCCTAGTTACAAAATTAGATCACGGTTAATCTCCTGGTCTTTTAATTCCTCCATACAGGAAATAACATACGCAGGAGAGTGCATGTTTTTTAAATTGACGTTATATCGGTAATATTATCTACTTCGCTCCAGTAGATGACGCAATAGTAAGCACATTCCTTTCACGGTTAATCTCCTGGTTGGAGAACAGTAGGCTATTTTACTATGAGATTGGTAATCAATTTCGAATTTTGAAGAATATTCATATACGAGTATTACAAAAATATTGTAAAATATTTGTTATTGTATTTAATTTTTGCTTGCAATAAAAAAAATAATTTTAACTGTTTCAGACAACTTTTCTGTGGTAATCGGAAAAGATAAAAACATTTAATGGGAATTCTGTGCAAAACGATGCATCATAGATCCTCATACGAAAACTTCTCACAGCGTCTTACTCAGAGTACCTGCCAGAGACTAAACCTCGGTCTTCAGGTTGGCTGAACCATGCCTCAAGCCTGCAGACAATGTTACTGTATAAACAATATCCAGACATGAACGCATCTGAATTGTTACGTAACGTCCAATTCCCTGTCGTGTTGCATGCTGGGTACTTAAGAGCCAGCATCATGTTACTCATATAAGAAACACGATTTTGGTCTTCTCTCCTGACATCTAGTTGCAGGAATGAAGCATTCCATCATACGTGACCAGAATCCCACTATGTGAAAGCATATCTGATTAATTTCAAAATCTAAAAGCATTTTAGTTGGCGGATAAAATTACTTGAAAGGACAGAATCACTATCATGCATCTATGCATAACACAGAGATGTCTAGGGGGCACGGAGGGTGACAGGGAAAGTGATTTGTTTCTTTGCACTATTTTCATTCCTTACTACATCTACTGTTTTCTGTGAGAGGTACCAGCAGAATTATTTATCTATGGTACAAATAAATTATTTTAATTAATGAGAGATTTATTCAAAATATGTGGCATATCTCAAGAACAGAACGTGGATCATATGTAACTCATAAGAAAGGAAGAAAAGAGGAACGTAAAAATTATACGGAAAATCTAAGGCAACCCAGTCGTGAGTTTTACATTTTCAACTTTATTTTTAATGTTTTTTTCCTGAAAACATCAAAGATATCTACATGAAATATTGCATGTAAATTTGCCATAGCATAATTAATAGATATCCAAAAGAGCACTGAAACTGGTCAACTAGTTTGATCATGATGAAAATCTTAATTCTGGATAAGAAAAATAAAACAATGTTGAATTACAGTACCAATATCTCTTGAATCACGTGGAAGAATTTGCTCATTTTCTTGTATCAAGAATGATGAGGAAATCATTGTATGCCTTACAATTATTGTTACTATTGAGATCATTTCACATGAAAAATCAATTAATGAAATTTTATAATTATAAATTAATCAATTTATTCAATAAAAATTATTTCTAGATGCAAGTTTTTCCACCTACCTTATGCAAAAGTGGCAAACACTGGAGATCCCATCAATTCAAAATGTCATGCAAAATTTTATAGCTTTAGTTCCACGAGTTTTAAAGATATTGGTACTTTAATGTAACGTTGTTTTAATTTTTGTTTATATTTATTTTTAAGATTTGTAGTGTGATCAAACTATGTAACCAATTTGAATGTACTTTTGAATATTTATTCATTATGCTATGGTAAATTTACACGAAAAATTCATGCAGATATCTTTGATATTTCCAGAGAGAAAAAATAAAAAATATAGAAAACTCACATATGGGTCCCCTTTCGAAGACGAATAATATCAAGATAAGGAAGATGATGAAGAAGCTGGACTCAGGACTGTTTAAGTCAATAGTAGACCACTTTTTTTTTTACACTGACTGTTGAAAAGCGGATGACTTTTAATTTACCTCTACATTTAGCACTCGTTGATTTAGGAAAAGCTTATTACAACTGAATACTGTTGAATTGGAATCACAACGCAACAACTGAATTATGTATTGACATTTATATTAGGTATTACTAATTAATTATTAATTATATTCAAATTTCACAAGCTTAGTTAAGTACTTCCATTTAATCAGATTCCTTCCACTGCAAACCAAAATTATTGCTGCCAACATAACAGTTAGAAAATAACTGCCAGTTGTCGTATTTGTGAGTACTCGAAATTCGAAACAAAGTTGGTAAAAGAAGATTCAACCTGACATGTAGAAAATCACTATAATCCACTAGCATATATAGTAATACGAGGAAAATGGTTATGTTTCACCCTTACGGTATTAAGTAAGCTGATCCGGGTATATTTCAATCGTGTTATTAGTCTCGAAGTTATAGTGTCGGAATATACTTTTTTTACTTAGTTATTTAACGACGCTGTATCAACTACGAGGTTATTAGCGCCGATGGGATTGGTGATAGCGAGATGAGGCCGAGGATTCGTCATAGATACCTGACATTTGCCGTATGGTTGGGGAAAACCTCGTAAAAAACCCAACCATGTAATCAGCCCAAGCGGGAATCGAACCCGCGCCCGAACGCAACTCCGGATCGGCAGGCAAGCGCCTTAGACGACTGAGCTACGCCGGTGGCCGTCGGAATATATCACCCTTCAAAAGTTACATCATCGTTTCCCATGTGTCGGTCTGATTTTGAAGACGCAGTCACGTCAAAAACCCAACTGCGATCTTGTCCGTCAGAGTGCCACTGGAGACCTTTCATTCTCAAGTCTCAGGATTAGGAACCAAGGTTTGCTGGATTTATCTCGTCATATCGTCACGTAGAGAACGCTCCAGCTTCCAAGGAGCACTGCGACAAGAGTTAGCTCCTCGGGAAAGGTCTTATTAATTGAGCTTAGCGAATGAAACAATTTTAATTGACATTCCTACGTGTACGCCCAGGTTGCATGTAAGTGGATTTCTCTAGTCCAAGGAATTTGCGTTTTTCTGGTAACAACGAACTTGTGATTTATTTCATCGCTTAGTAAATATAACACGATTGTCTGAACAAGAGATGTTCATTAGAGACAGATGATGACACATAGCTTGGGGTAACAACGCCATCAGTCTCGGCTCATAAAACTAGTTTCGTGTACGGGAGGCTCCTTGTTCGTTCCCAGAGACTGATTATATCCAATTCAGTGCTGTGGCTTATACAGGGTGAGTCAGGAGGAAAGGTACATGCTGTGAGGGGTGATAATATTGGTGATTATGAACAAAAAATTTATATGAACATAATGCTCTGTTCTTAACAGTATCTGACATACAGCTGTTTGAAAATTACGAGCGTCAGTCTCATGTCCTTCATCAGTACTCATATGCGGGTGCAACCAAACCGATATCAGGTTATAGTAGGATCAATGAAACGTATCCTGGGTGTTGGATCGGTCGCGGTGGAGTCATTTCTTGGCCACCGAGGTCACCCGACCTTACTCAATTGGATTACTGTGTGTGGGGTTGGATTAAGAGCGAAGTCTACAAGCGCAAAGTGGAAACAAGGGAGGAATTTCTCGCTCGCATTTTACATGCTTGTGCTCAAGTAAAGGAATGTCCTTATCTGTTCAGATCAGTAACACAGCAACTGTCTATAAGAGCTGCAAGTGCATTGAAGTTGACGGTGGACTTTTTTAACATGCTCTGTAAAGAAAAGCACGCAATTAAACAGAACACAAGGTAGCAATGTTTTAATTTATTATAACCTGCATTTTTTTCTGTCCCTCATTGTTTCCATTAGTTTTCTCCGAAACCGTTAAGAACAGGACACATGTTCATGTAAACTTTTTTGTTCAGAATCACCAATATTACAGTCCACACCTGTGGAGTAACGGTCAACGCGTCTGGCTGCAAAACCAGGTGGCCCGGGTTCGAATCCCGGTTGGGGCAAGTTACCTGGTTGAGGTTTTTTCCGGGGCTTTCCCTAAACCCAATACGAGCAAATGCTGGGTAACTTTCAGTGCTGGACCCCGGATTCATTTCATAGGCATTATCACCTTCATATCATTCAGACGCTAAATAACCTAGATGTTGATACAGCGTCGTAAAATAACCCAATAAAATAAAAAATAAAAACCAATATTATCACCCCTCAAAACATGTACATTTCCTCCTGACTCATCCTGTATAATAACAGGCCTAAATTACCAGGAAATCTAGGGTTCTATATCTGTCACATTCTTTGTGATAAATGAATTTGAAACATGGTTGGAAGATCGTTCATCTTTGCTGAGGTATATGGATGTGAGACCAGCTATCAGCTGGTAGGCCTTGGCCCTCTATGTCCTATAGCGTGAGAAGATTAGTTTTTATTTTTAGAATTACAATTTATCTAGACTACAACCATTCAGACTTTAGACAATTTAGTAAAAATCATTTTCTCACAAAGAAAATAAGGCAGAAATTTGTTTAACATTCTCAATTAACGGTGACTGACATAAACATTGAATTTTCCAAGCTCCTTTAATATCTTCTTAAATTTAGCTTCAGTATTTTTTAGTCATTTGTAATTATTATTAGTATAAGTGAAAGGATATACGGTAATTAAATTATTTTCTTAATTCCGCTCAAGTAGAATGATTAAACATGATTACGGTTTCATTAAATTCTTTTAATACACTATATCTGTAATTTCTAGTGTCCAATTAGCAATTTTTATCTTCTTTTTAAACACTCTTTTTCCCTGATTGACACAAAATTAAGAATTTTCAAACAAAATAAATCCCTCAAATATTTTTGGGATGGTAGGAGGGGGGCAATTTTTGAAGACAAAACTGAAATTTGATTGGAATTTGATTGGGCCCATGTTTTTATGTTACAAAAAAATTTATTTCACTGTCTTACTCCTAAATGAACACAGAATAACCTGTAAAAACAGTTTTTCCCTATCTTATCCCATTAAAAAATGTATCATTTTAATTTTTAAAAATTTCAAACATAAAAATAGAAATTTAAGAATTAATGAGTAAGTTTAATACAGTCAATACTTAACAATACATTAAATCTTTAAGTTACAACAAGAGATAACATTTATATATAATGACAAGTTCATCAGGTCAAGTAAAACATGTTCAGGTCAAGTAAAACATGTTAACATAAATGAACACTTGAACTTATCTAGTTAAAAACAGTCGTTAAAAATTAAAATGTTATGATAGGGATAAAATAATATGCCATTAAAACAGGTGGTAAAGTTGAATAATCCAGAAATCATGACGTATATAGGGAACGATGTGTTGATAGAAATATATGTGACGAAGGAGGAAGGCAAAACCTTATTTGATCCCTATCATAACATTTTAATTTTTAATGACTGTTTTTAACTAGATAAGTTCAAGTGTTCATTTATGTTAACATGTTTTACTTGACCTGAAGATGCCAATCCATTTGGCGAAAACGTTTGTCATTATATATAAATGTTATCTCTTGTTGTAACTTAAAGATTTAATGTATTGTTAAGTATTGACTGTATTAAACTTACTCATTAATTGATATTGTACAACGGACCAACATGCCTTTAAAATTAGAAATTTAAGACCTTGAAGTTTTAAATGAACTTTCTTAAGCAACAGGACACTGTAGTTTTGCACTTAGCTACGTTAATCAGTAAAAATGATAAAAAATATCTCAATTCTAAGTGCACCTTTTGTTAACATTAGTGTTGTACTGTAAAATGCTGTAAAACTGAACATTGAGAAAAATCAGCTACATTCTGAGGGTATGGAAAATTGTAAAACCAAATACAGCTTCCCGAATGTATGAAAAATAATAGTCAAACTCTACCGTAAAATTCGAATTGTTATTACACGAAAAATACATATAATCGGCAGCATGTGACGTATTGACACTTTCAGAACTGAACTTGCAGTTGAAAAAAAACAGTGTTTCCGGTCAATAAAACTCAATTAATTAACCAAATATCACAGAGACAAAACTCATAAAAGGTAAAGATCGGTAATATTGTGATATGAATAATACTGTGATAATTATTTGTAAGAATTTATTACAATTTTACTGAGCTAGAGGAAAATGGTTTTTTTTTTTTGCATCAACGTATTAAGGGATTGTTCATGGACAAGTTTCTGCACAAAACCGGTCCTTGTCTCGCTCAGTAAAATTGTAATACATTCTCAAAAAGAACTATCACAATATTACTCGTATCACAATATTACCAACCTTTACCCTATATTTGAAAACTAGAAGGTTCGAGCTTTCAGAAGACATAAAAATAAAAATAAAATAACAATTTTGAAGGAAAATTAAAAATGAAGGTTAGATGACTACCTTAAGATACTTTATATCAAAAGTACTTAAAAATGGAAACCACGAAGTCCATAGATAACGCAAAATCAAAAATTTTAATTTAAAATCTGCTACAAATCACCAACTCTACTAATTAAAATCGGATAAGTGCACACAAATTGCAAATACGTTGATTAGAGAGGAAAGCAAAACGAATTATCCATATCACATGCACAGTTATAAGAAAATTAAAAGCATTTTAATTAATCTTTATTGCAATTAAAAATCACCGATTTAAATTATCGCTTAACGACCAGAATTTTTTCACTTAAATACCGGCATACATTAAAATGCAAATAAAAATTTTTCAAGTCTGTTTAAATTACCAAGAGAAATCAATCAATGAATTGTTTAAATGGGAAATTAACACAGGAAAAATTGTAATTAAATTGAGTGAGGACCCGATAAAACGGACAAAAAAAGGCAAATAATAAAAAATTCACGGCATCATCGCCATTGATGACATATGATTAGCGTAATGTACGTTGATGGCGAAAAATATTTAATTATTTAAATATAAATTAGCAGTAAGCAATCAAGCACTCTGTAAACATGGCCTAATTGGGCATCCGCGGAGACTTCAACGAGTGGATGGCACAAGAACATTTCATATTCTGACACACACATTTGTTTCTGTTACCTCTCAAATCATAAGGCCGACACTTTCTATCACAGTGACATTACTAAATGTATAATAAATTCGTAAAAATGTGCAATACAAAATCTCATATCCCTTTAAACAGCAGGTAGAAAAAAGTGAAACGCCATAACAAAACATTCATCCAATTTAATAGCATAGATGATAAATAGCATCCGAAAGCTAAGGTATTTGCGTACTTTTTCCTGGAGGTTAAAACTACATGCTTTGATTTTAAAATCAAATGTTTAAAATCAAATGTAGGAAACAGAAAACGGATGTAGGTAAATTCTCATTTTTAAACAGAACTATAAATGATTGGAATGACCTACCTGCAGCGGTCTTTGAGGGCTGTCCTTCCTAAAGGAGATTCAAGAATAATTTAAAGAGTTGTGTATAAAGTGAAAATTAAAATTAAGGTGACATTCAACATCTAATTTTTTTAAGGTGACATGTATTTATCTAGCCTGACGAGTTTACTTCCTTGGTTTGAATTGTAAATTATTTAAAAATAGCGTGTAAGAGGGCCTTAGACTAGAAATGTTTAGTTTAAATGTAGTTCTGTTTATAAGGATGCAATTATTTGACTTATTTGAACTGTTGTATCAGTGAAGCGAGGTGAGTCAGTGAAGTTATGGTTTTACAGTGCAGTGAACAGTTCCGATCAGTGATAATTTATAGCGTCAATGAAATGTGTTCTATAGTGTCAGTGAAATGTGTTACAGAGTGTCAGTGAAATGTATGCTAAAGTGTCAGTGAAATGCGTCATAGTGCCACTACAGGGAATGAGATGAGAGAAAAAGGGAAAGACTATTGAAACTTATGTAGGACCTATACTTAATTATGTAGGTTGTGTTGTAAAATTAGGTGTTATATTTTATGTTTTATTATTATTGTATTAAATTGTATTGTGTATTCTTATTGTATTGTGTATAAAATTGTATATGTGTTGTAAATTGTATTATGAATTGTAAATTTTATTGTGTATTGCTTATCATTTTATTGTGTATTGTTAATATTGTATATACCACTGCCACCGGGTGCTTGCCCACTTGCAGTGTAAATAAATACATACATATTAACTACACGAACTATCAATTTTTTTGTCTATTAAGCATGATTTTATATTGCATTTAAGTGCATATTGTCATCATTTTTAAAATGGCATGGTATTTTCAGTATTTTAAAGACCTATGTGGCATATTATAAGATTTACAAGTTTTTTTCTCGTAAATGCAAAAGGCAGAGAGCTGCGTGAGAGGTAGAAGGTGTGAAACACTGTGATGGAAATACGAACATTCAAACATCACATGCTAGTCAGTGATTTGCATGCCTCCATAAAGAAAATTTTGTTAAATGCCCACCGAAAGTCCAGTTCAGATCAATAGCACCAACTGTTACGCTTCCATCTGCACCAGTGTTAACCCAATGGAGAACTTTACTTATTGCGACCTTATGGCCTAGCATCTACAAGCATTTAAAGAGGTGCGTTGGACTCGAATGATGCTGTGTCTATTGAGACAGCTCAAAATATACTGGCAAACAATAAATTGGAAGGGAATCTTGTGTTTATATCTGTTCATTTTTCCGGTTTACCAAAACCAATCACGTTACTGGGAACTACTGCCACTCCCTTACATGTGTCACTAACCGCTTTTTGAAAAAAAATCTAATCTGATTTCTGTTCCTGGCAGTACAGGGTAAAAGGTAAAAGTAACATTACTGAAAGAGTTCCTGGATGGTAACAGTTGTGCGAAATTCGAGGCATTCTCGAATACATCTTCAGGGACAAAAGACGCAGTATCTCAATTAAAAACTTCGGCCACGTGAACTCCAACTCATCGCTGACTTCAGACAACGAATCTACCTCTGATTCAACTTCTAAGGAATAATATTAAGGTAATACTTAATCATATTCGTATCGTTACAGGAGTCCACAACTGTGGAGTAACGGTCAGCGCGTCTGGCTGCGAAACCAGGTGGCCCGGGTTCGAATCCCGGTCGGGGCAAGTTACCTGGTTGAGGTTTTTTCCGGGGTTTTCCCTCAACCCAATACGAGCAAATGCTGGTTAACTTTCGGTGCTGGACCCCGGACTCATTTCACCGGCATTATCACCTTCATATCATTCAGACGCTAAATAACCTAGATGTTGATACAGCGTCGTAAAATAACCCAATTAAAAAATCGATACAGGAAACGCAATTTCTCTTCATTTAATAGTGCATAGTTGGATATATTTTGCACTTTTTAAGGGCATATTTGCACGCATATTTAATAGTATTGTAGAGCATGAACTTCCGGGCCCTAATGATAATGAAATAATACAAAATATGACCGATATAAACAGGTATAGTGTAGACCAGTGATATCAAAGCAAGCTCAATTTTCTGACCTTGACGTCGTGCGCGGGCATCAATCGCTAGGTATGGAAGGAGGAAGGATTACGTATATGAATAAGCAGCCTGTTGAAATAAGAAAAGAGTGGTGCCCAAACTTCAACGGGAACGTGAAATTTTATGTCGTTATTTTTATATCGCTTCTTTCTGTTTGATATTATCTATATTGTCTGTAAAACAAAAGTACTAACACCAAATTCTTAATATTCCAGTTGTGTTTAAACGTTAATAACATAACAAAGAGTTAAGAAGGAATATTCACATAAATTCCATAGTAATACAACTATACTGTACTAAGTGAATGAAACACATTCTTAAAGAAAGTGACATTCCAAAGAAAGAGATTGAGTGTGACATGATAAGTTTGAACTGATATTGATCGCATCTTTAGCCTTATAACGCAATCAATAAACTAATCAAAACAATATTATAGTGCAAATCGAAGTTACCTAGGTACTCTATATGTTTTAACTGTAACTAATATTGCATAACAAAACTCTTATCGCATTATGCTTTTAAGGTGATATTGGTGCGCAACTTCCTATCATAAGAATATTAAATTATTTTCTCGAAATCTGCTGAAGCTATAGAGCTGACGCTTCTTTCACAACACATGGGCACATAACTTTTGTTTATTATGTAACAGTAGTTGCTTTGTTAATTAATTTTCTTACAAACATTTTCCATGCGAATATTTTCAAAATTTGTAATACACCATCTTCAGTTATACATATTTACGGTGTATTAGATTTATGAAAACACTGTTTCAATACCTGTAAGATTACTAAATAAATAGGTCTATATCTGAAAACTTCACTTTACTATAAACAAAAAGTTGAGAAAATATTCCTTTTGAATAAAAAAAAAAAACAAACTTGTGAAAAATGAGCATTAAAATTAAAACTTACATTATTATAATGCACTTATACTTCTCATTGTCAGACAAATCTAAAAATTAACCTGGATACAGTTTTAATAAGTTCTCTTCCCTTTATCTATTGCAGTACTGGCCATTCCTGTATATAGTTCGACCAAGCGGCATATACTATCTCCATCGTTTGTCTCTTTCCTTTCGCTATAAAGAGTTCAGGCTCTCCTGAGCTCTAAAGCGCGCCCTTGCGCCTATGGGCATCAAATGACATGACTAGTGTAGACTAATGAATACATAAAAATGTCAGAGTGTTAGTTGGGAGGCCAAATGGAAAAAGACCTTTTGGGAGACCGACACGTAGATGGGAGGATGATATAAAAATGGATTTGGGGAGGAGGGATATGATGGTAGAGACTGGATTAATCCAGCTCAGGATAGGGACCAATGGCGGGCTTATGTGAGGACGGCAATGAATCTCCGGGTTCCTTAAAAGCCATTTGTAAGTAATTATTATTATTATATTATTATTATTATTATTATTATTATTATTATTATTATTTAACGTCACTGTCAATTGAAGAAGTATGTAACTACTGTGACAATGGATTGATGATGATTATGACGACGACGACCACCACCACCACCACCACCACCATAATCATAGCAACTTTGAAATGAATGCCATAATTGTCGTCTTCTTGGTATATTTTTCCAGATACTTTTATTTTATGACGTTGAAATTGATCCGCAATATAAGCCCCTATCCGATACGCAATGTTGAACAGCCTATCCGTACATAGGCGATTAGTCAATACTGAACTTGCAGTATCTAAGCTACAAGACGTTTTTATAGCAGAAGGAACCTGAAACAGGTGTAGTGGTAGATGTCTGACATCCCGTTCGAGAACATTGGGGAAGTCTAGACTACACACCAAGGTCGCCAACTGTGTATAAAGAGAGAGCGAGAGAGAAACTGAGAAGAAAGAAAAAAAAATACTCGATGAGAGTATAGGCAGCCACACATTTTGAGTCCTTGAAGGCATGAGTGGGCCAAGTGAGCAAGAACCTGCCGAATCCCGAACAAACTGACCTTCCCACAGAAGCGCGGCGCCGGCAATTCGATCGCAAAGTTGGCAAGACTTATATGGAACATGTCAACGGAAGTTCAGCAACTTTTAAAATAGCAACCGGTTCCACAAATTAACAGCGTTGTGCCTGCTGTCCAGACTTAATGCGCAGATTCCTGTGATCGTGTTTGACTCAAAAACTGACAATATTTTAACAACTTTTGCAAATGCACGGGTTGTTTAGCGATGAAGGTAAAATGAACACGCTCGGAGGAAATTTACATTGTAGTTGTTTTTGTAGCACAATGTTTATGTTGGATTAAAATCCAGTTCGTTTTTTATTGGATGTCAATCAGGCAATTCATAATTCCTATAATATTGTGTTGTGTTGAAAGTTATATTACGCTTGGGTTGTGCTGGATTGTCTGTTATATCGACGGCCCAGTTCAAAAGGAAAACAAATTAAAATTCAAAGTTTTGAGAAACCTGAATTTTAAAACTGTATGATGCTGTGAAAAATCGAATTAGCACACTCTAATTTGAAACTTACTGTATACTACAATAGAGCAAGTGGATAGCTTCAAATACTTGGGGCGTACTATAAGCAGGATAACAGAGTGGGTTTGGAATTAAACGGGTTACATCAGCTGCTTGTTTATGCGGATGACGTGAATACGTTAGGAAAAAATCCACAAACGATTAGGGAAAACACGGGAATTTTCCTGGAAGCAAGTAAAGAGACGGGTTTATCTCGAAAAGACAAAGAATATGATTATGTCTCGTGACGAGAATATTGTACGAAATTGAAATATAAAAATTGGAAATTTATCTTTTGAAGACGTGGAAAAATTTAAATACCTGGGAGCAACAGTAACAAATATATATAATAATCAGGAGGAAATTAAACACAGAATAAATATGGGAAATTCCTGTTATTATTCGGTTGAGGAACTTTTATTATCCAGTCTGCTGTCAAAAAATCTGAAAGATAGAATTTATAAAACAGTTATATTACCGGTTGTTCTTTATGGTTGTGAAACTTGGACTCTCACTTTGAGAGAGGAACATAGGTTAAGGGTATTTGAGAATAAAGTGCTTAGGAAAATATTTGGGCCTAAGAGGGATGAAGTTACAGGAGAATGGAGAAAGTTACAAAACACACAACTCTGCACGCATTGTAGGCTATTCTTCACCTCAAATAATTAGGAACATTAAATCCAGACGTTTGAGATGGGCAGGGCATGTAGCACGTATGGGCGAATCCAGAAATGCATTTAGAGTGTTAGTTGGGAGGCCGGAGGGAAAAATACCTTTCGGGAGGCCGAGACGTAGATGGGGAGATAATATTAAAATGGATTTGAGGGAGGTGGGATATGATAATAGAGACTGGATTAATCTTGCTCTGGATAGGGACCAATGGCGGGCTTATGTGAGGGCGGCAATGAACCTCCGGGTTCCTTAAAAGCCAATAAGTAAGTACCATAAGCAGTAACATGAGCTGCTGCCAAGAGGTCAAAAGGAGAATAGGAATGACAAAGAACGCTTTCAATCGAAAAATGAGCATCTTCTGCGGACCTCTGGAGAAAGAACTAAGGAAGAGACTAGTGAAATGCATAGTGTGGAGTGTAGCATTGTATGGGGTAGTAACATGGTCACTATGACGAAGTGAAGACAAGCGAATAGAAGCATTTGAAATGGCCAGACAGAGTAAGAAACGAAGCTGTGTTGGAAAGAGTGGATGAAGAAAGAATGATGCTGAAACTGATCAGAAAGAGGAAAAGCAATTGGCTGGTCACTGCTTGAGAAGAAACTGTTAAGTGTACCCTATCGTCCCTTTTAATCTGCAGGAATTTTTCACTTTCTCATAAGTGAATCGTAAGTAATATCATTAATTTCAGGGGGTTATTCTTTGACATATTCCAAACAAAAGGCCTTAATACAATTTTTCTCGTTTTTGGTTCCTTTTTTAGACAATAGTAATATGCGTTACAAGAGCGTATGTTGATGTTTTCATGTTCGAGGAAAAGATTGAAAAAGCGAAACGTAGTTGAGCTTTTTTAATTTCCGAGAACGTGAAAACAAACATACCGCTCGTGTATCGTACATTATTTTGTGCGAAGATCGTTTATTACATACCTGAAAGACGAATTTCTAATTAGTTGCAATGAAATCTCCATCTTGGTTTCTGTTCAATGACGGCAACTTTTAAAAACTAAAATATCTATCTTCAACATTGTTGCTATAAAATGTTTTCTGTGTTTACTATATTCCAGCAGGCCGTGATATACGTCTGTCTTTTTTTTCCGCCCCGTCTATAAATGCGAACTTAAAACAAACGATAAGGTTATGAAATGATTTATTTTTCATTTTAATATTTTAACAATATTATTTATATAACATATTGCAGTAATAACATCGGCATCTGGAATCTTGTTGATTTTTTCACGGCTTCCTTAATGTTACTTGCATTACAAATGCAGTAACTTTTGTGGTGTTGTAGAGTTTACTTAATTTTAGCAAATATTTAAAAACAATAATTAACAGTGCAATTTAGGTGAAATTGCAGTGATAAGTTTTCAATTTATAATTATTACTATGTTAAACGTCTCTAAAAATAATATGTTAAAAGCCTAAAGCAGTAAAATGAATATGGCGCTTAAGCGGTAAGAAAAGGGAAATTGTTATGTGTGTTACGTTGGGAATACTGAATGTGGTATTTCACACTTACCGCGTATTGGTTTTGTGCGGAAAGCAAGCAAATACGCACGATCTCGCACAAAAATAATTCCATATGAAATTACTTCATAGCGTGTTTTGGAAAAGCCAATGATTTAATTTCCAATATGCTCAGTCAATTTAAGAGAGCAGTGTATTATGATAATAAATGATGGAAATAATTTTTTTAAGTTAGTTATTTAACGACGCTGTATCAACTACTATGTTATTTAGCGTCGATGAGATTTGTATTAGCGAGATAGAATTTGGCGAGATGAGACCGAGAATTCGCCATAGAAAACTTGACATTCACCTTACGGTTGGGGAAAATCTCGGAAAAAACCCAACCAGGTAATTAGCCCAAGCGGGGATCGAACCCGCGCCCGAGAGCAACTTCAGACTGGCAGGCAAGCGCCTTAACCGACCGAGCCACGCCGGTCACAGTGGGCCAGAATCGATTCAAAATGGGACAAAATTATTTTATGTCTCTATTGTTTTCTTGGATGCATAAAATCAATAGATATTCAATATTTTACACTTTTTCTTTAAGTTAAAAGCACTTTCACAACATAATAGTTTTTTTTATTCAATATATGATTCTTCATCATTACATTTTCATTACTGACATTTTCTTCATGAATGGCACTTTCTTCTTCTTCCTCACTAGAGTCTTTCAGTAGCTGTAATGCTTCCTTCCACAAAGGAGTTTTGTGTTTTTATGTGACTTTATGATATTTGAAATGAGAGGATCGGAAGATATGAGAAGGTTGTTGACTAAAGTTGTCATTGTGTTTTTACGAGAACTTTTCCTTGTGTGGGGCTCTCGATATATTTTAATATCTTTATTATGAGCCTCCTGAGCCTCCTCAAATAACTGTGCAATTGAGTTAATAATCTGAGACCCATGGATGAGAATTTTGTGTACGCTAGCTGGGAGGTTAAACCAGGGATACTTCTGAATGAACAATTTTGCATTTTCTAGCGCATATTGATTGAAAGACTCAACTTTAATGTCTCTTCCACTAGAAATTACTCGAAGAACAACTGCAAAACGTATAATTAAGTCTTTGTCTATCCCGGTTATAGATGATGTTAATTCGGGATTTGAGAAGAATCTATTAGCAATATTCCCGTCGTTTGAGGTTCCACTCCCCCTGGTTTAGGTTTGTCCACAAGAAGTCCCATCTCATTTCGAAACCGACTCTGAATTTCTTCCTTTCTACTTTTCATAAATTCGTCTGGCTATTATGATCTAATAGACTCTGTAACTTCACTTCTGCACTTATTTCTGTCACAGTAATATCACATGGATAGCAATGCAGCTTTGCTTCACGAACATCTTTGTAAGTTGGATATAAATATACATTTCTAGGTTTTGCTTGCAGTCTCAATAAAGTGTATTAGATAATTTTTCATCCATTATCAGGGCTAAAACGTCATCGCCACTATATTTTGCAACATTTTTGCAGGAACCACTATGCTCGTTATATGCAGTTGGAATTTTTGCTGTACGGGTTGGTGTACTTAGAGCATTTTCCATTAATTTAGCTGCTTCTTTTTACCAGAAGCCTTCAGACTTATCTGAGTAGCAAGAGCAAGCGCAGCAGGATCAACAGCTTCTCTGAGATGTTCAGTTTTCCTCCTCTTGGTCTTCTTAGATGATTCAGAGAACAATTTTCTTGGATGACCAGAATGACTATACAACTATGAACATTCAGGCACATCTTCAACATAAAATTTATTACATTGGGGTAGCTTAAACTCTTGATCCAATGAACTGCCATATTTTTGTTTCTATTTATTTTTCATTCTGTAGCAATTCTGCTATCTTTCATTAAAATTACTGCAGAATGAACTATTTGTTTTCTTTAGTTCTGGAGAAAAATCTTGTTGACAATTTTCACGTAATCCTAAGTATGAAATAACAAACTTATGAACAGCTGTCTTATCATTATTATTTTGTACCAGGCCTTCCATGATTTCACAGTGTAAAAAACAGCGGTCATCTGGAATAGTAATGAATAATACGCAAGTATCTGAATTTTCGCACATTAAACAGAAAAGTGCAAGTAGCTGCAGCTGAATACGACTTTTCTGCAATCTATAGGGTCTGTTTAAACCAGCGACACAAAAGGTTTCGTAACATCGAGTGACACGCACTTTATAACCCTGTTTAAATATTTAAAACTAAAATATATTAGCTTAAATTGCATCCCTCCAAGTTATCGCAAATATTTACACTCTGTTTAAACCAATTCTAAATTACGTGTATTCCTAATAAAACCTACCCTTTGTTCTAACATTCTCAGCCATTGTTATTTCTTTATTCACGAATATGACCACGTAACACACACCACTGTCTCAAGCGCACGGCCTAGGACTGACTGGTGCGCTATCGCCTGGTTACAATAGCTCTCTTTCAAGGCTGTAGCCACAGCTGTTAAAACATGTTATCGATGATGCATCATGAGTTTAGTGCTCACCAGGATCCCTACTATGAGTATACACTGTCAAAAATATTGTAAAAAAAGTTCATTTTTTTCAATTTTGTCCCATTTTTGACTCAGTCTGGCCCACTGTGCGGTGGTGGAAATAATTTTAGATTTGTCCTTTAAATTTGCGGAGATTTGATCAGAACAAACGTAACATTTTAAAATTACTTTTCAGAACTTAAAGTTACATTTCAGATCAAATTTCTGCACCTTTAAAGTACAAAACTAAAAATTTATTCTTTCACTCATGCAGGCCAAAAATTCGCTGTGGAATTACCTGATATTTGAGCTACAGTTGGGGAAACATCGGGATAAAACTCTAGCAGGTAATCAGCTGGATTCGATCCTACGTCCGAATGCAATCTATGATCAGTAGACTAATGTCATATCAGAGCTACGTCAATGTCACGCTTAGTGCTGCGTAGACAGTGGCGGCTCGTGAACTTGTGGCTTGGGGGAGCTGCAGTAGATTTTGGTACATACAAATTTCACTTCTTGATATCATTACTAATAAGTATAGCACAAAAATAAATGCACTACATATCGACAAATCAAAACTTCCTGACTTAGTTGGGAGATGTCTGTGGCATAATTTGCCATCGTTAAAAAAACTGATACCATCGATTTCAGTCTGAATTTCAGATCGGCAGACACTCAACATGCAATCTACCAGTTCATTCTGAATTGTTTTAGAATTACCTTTAAACAGTGGCATGTTCCAAATTATTTTTAAGAGACTCGTTTAGCAACCCACGAAATACACCAGGGTTCTTCGAATCGTTTTTTCATCATGTCCCCTAAGGGGAAGTTCATATTGGCCACAAAATTTGAAAATGTTATGATTTATTTAACGACGCTCGCAACTGCAGAGGTTATATCAGCGTCGCCGGATGTGCCGGAATTTTGTCCCGCAGGAGTTCTTTTACATGCCAGTAAATCTACTGACATGAGCCTGTCGCATTTAAGCACACTTAAATGCCATCGACCTGGCCCGGGATCGAACCCGCAACCTTGGGCATAGAAGGCCAGCGCTATACCAACTCGCCAACCAGGTCGGCACAAAATTTGATACAATCAATATTTTTTAAAAATAATTTCACGATTTTTTCTCATTTCTTGATTATGTTTGAGAATGTAACAGACGACCTTGTAATTTCACTTCATTACATCAATCTTCTCCGAGAGGGAAAGTTGAGAAAAATAAAATTAATATTCTGTAATTCACACACACTCATGCTTGCACATTTGCACTGGTTAAGTTACGGTACTAAGACGTCACACCAAAGCAACACTCAGATATACTGATGGTCAACAATGTTCTAAAACTGGAAAATAAGTCTCTTTCGTATTTTGCGTGCTATATCAAAAGGATTCTACTCGTGCAATCATTTTGAGTTAAGGCAAATCCTAAGGTTCTACTGGAGACTGGATATATACGTAACAATAAGGCAAAGCAGAATATTAATTTCGTTATATTAACTCGATAAGATTCTACAACAATAAGTATGCAAAGAGAAAATAAAAATGTTGTCATTAAGTTTCAAGGGAATAGAGAATCCATTTGACGTAGCATTACAATAGCGACGTGGGAGTGGAGGAAAGATCTTCCCTTACGGCCTGGCTCTGAAAGCCACTGCAGCGAAATATGGGTTTTAATAGCGGCAGTTTCCCTCTGCTTCCCTTCACCTCTCTACCCCCTGCCCAAGCAAGACACACACACACTCTATGAGCTGCCCACCCTGCAGATCCCAGGACGACTTTGAATGCAGTGTCAATTCCAATACAGTCGACGCGCAAAAAGATTATGCATAAGATAATAGTACAGACGTGGACAAATTATTAATAAAATTGATGAGTTTTATAATAATTCTTTTTACAAAATTTGATTTTTCAATTTAGACTACAGTTGACAATTTTGCATATTTCTATCATTACAATAGACAGAAATATGCAAAAATGTCAACTGTAGTTTAAATTGAAGAGCTAAATTTTGTAAAAATATATAATAAAAATCTTCAATTTTGTTAATAATTTGTAAAGTAGCAAAGATGTCAACTGCAGTCTAAATTGAAGAGTCAAATTTTGTAAAACTATAAAATAAAAATCTTCAGCTTTGCTAATAATTTGGAAATATCCAAAATGTCAAATGTATTCCAAATTGAAGAATCGAATTTTGTAAAAATATGTAATAAAAACCTTCAGTTTTGATAATAATTTGTAAATATGCAAAAATATCAAATGTAGTCCAAATTGAAGAGTTTAACTTTCTAAAAATATACAATACAAATCTTCAATTTTTCTAATAATTTGGAAATACGCAAAAATTTCAACTGTAGTCTAAATTGAAGAATCATATTTTGTAAAAATATATAATAAAAATCTTCAATTTTGCTAATAATTTGTCCACGTCTGTACATATTCCCGGCCAGATGAAATATAAAGCAATTTACCAATAAAAGCTGTAACAATTCTTCTGCAAATTAAAACAAATATTATTATTTTCCTGTCGAAGCAGGGAGTGCTGCAGCTCTTATGGACGAGCCGCCCCTGTGCGTAGATAAAGAAAAATCAGACGTGAAGTAAGCCATCCCGGGCTACAAGAGCTGAGTGAACAGACGTCGATTTTTGTCCCTCTCGTTGAAGCCCAGCGGTTTGGCATGTCGGGCTGGAGTGATGTGATGTACAGCCGCATATAAACGCCACCGATACGTTATACATTCGCGTCGAAATGAATGTCGACTAGAACGAGCAGGTCTTGAACCAGGAAATCGAAATCAAGTTGCAAGTGTGTGATTTGAATGCGAGAACTGGTAGTGGCCGGTCGTGGATGAGGCCGGGACCACCCGACCGGGGAGCAGGCACCCGGTTCAATTCACGGGGAGAATGACTGTGCGAGCACGGACTTTCAAGTTTATACGAGCAGCAGTCGGAAAGTAGGCAGCGCATGCGATTTTAAAGGAACTGACACTTCGCTGACACTTCCAAAATGCGGTGTAACACACGTGACGAATCTTTATCTGTGGGAACGTTCGAATAAAAGTACCTGTAGCATCGATTACACTATGTAACAATTTTTTTTTCTTGTCCTTGGGTAATAGCTGTTATTTTCACATTCTTTGTGTCTTACTACTTTAGAAAATAACAACTGTTTCCAAAAAAACTTTGTTTCCATCTCCAGGACTTTGATATTTTGAACTTTCATGGTAGAGAAATATTGAAATATCAAATTTCTTACTTTCTAGATCCGAGTGAGAGAATTTATCAAGACAACGACAAAAAAAAAATAGTACCACCTAAAATCGTGTGGTGTTCTGTATGACGACTACAAATCATGTTTCGGTATGTCTGTTGGAGATTTTATAAGCATGGGGCGCCTAATGTCAACTGCGAATACTGCAGACGAATTCTGGATGGTAATTTTAAAATGGTAGCATTCTTGATGGGTCTCCAAGGTGGGTTTACCAAGTTTCCTTGCTATGGACACCAAGGCGCACTATCATAGATCATAGATGGATTTGTCCGTCGGAATCAACAATGTCAAGTGGGAACCATTAGTAAATCCCAGCAAAGTGTTGATGCCACCACTTCACATCAAACTAGGCCACATGAAGCAATTTGTGAAAACTTTATCTAAGGAGTCAATAGCCTTCAAATACCTTAGAGATTTCATCCCTAAATTGTCTGAGACTAAGGTCAAAGCTGGTGTATTCGTTGGATCGTAGATTAAGAAGATAATGGTGTGAGCAGAATTCCCCAAGATGCTTAATGAGATGGAGAAAAAGGCTTAGAATAGTTTTCTTGCAGTTGTTAAGGGTTCCTTGGGAAGTTACAAAAAGCCGGAAACTATGTGAATCTGGTTGAAACTACGGTGTAAAATTTTTGCAGAATGGGTTGCAGAATGTCACTGGAAGTCCTTATTCTTAATGCACATCTTGCCAAATTCAAGGAAAATTGGGAGCTTATTCGGAGGAGCAAGGCGAGCGCTTCCATCAAGATATATTGGAATTTGAACGTCGTTATCAGGGACAGTATAATGAGAACATGTCGGGAGAATATATTTGGGGATTTATTCGGGAAAGTGACTTGCAATATAGCCAAAAATCTCACTTTTAATTTTCTTGGTCGCTTCTATTTGTTTTCCAATTTTTAGGTTTTTTTTTTTAATTTTTTGTGGTCACTTATACAGCGTTAATTTCAAAGCAAAAATCAAAATTAATCTGCTTTTAAAATACAGAAATATCGTACGTGAAATTGAGGAATTTAAAGGTATCAAACTCCTGACTACAAAAACAAAGTTTGCTAACAATAACTGTTATTTTCTGCATGTTTTAGACATAAGCAATCAAGAAATAACACTTACTATCCAAGGACAAAAATAGTGTTACATAGTGTTATCAGCTTTCGAAAGGCATTCAGATGGAAATTACTTTAGAAAAGAAGGGACCATCGCTGTAGAGTAACGGCTAGTATGTCTGACCGTGAAACAAGCGGGCCCGGGTTCAAATTCTGGTTGAGACAAGTTATATGGGTAAGGTTTCTTCCGGAGTTTCCCTCAACTCATTAAAAGTAAAAACTGGACAAATTTCGGCGCTGGACCCTGGACTCATTTCGCTGACAGTATCACCTTCACCTCCCTCAAACACTAGGTAATCATAGTAGTTGATGACGTGTCGTAAAATATACCAAATAAAAAAATTAGGAAGAAATTAGAAGCGAAGGAAAATATTAGAAAATTAATGAGACGAAAAGTAAAGAAATGAACGATCACTATAAAGAAAGTCGACGATGAAGATGACGACGATGATAATGATGACGACTATGAAGGAAAAGAAAAACTTGACGAAGAAAACAATGAAGGGAAAGATGAGAATGACAATGATTATCAATGATAATTTATCATCGTTAGAAAACAATGATGATAGTGATAAAATTGTGAAAAAGTGGCAATTACAAAAAAAGGTGAAATGATGATATGGTGAAAAACAACGACGGTGGTGAAAATTGTAAAGATGATCATAATTATCATCATGGTGATAAACGAAAATGAAGAGAAAATATGGTAAAAATTATGATGATAAGAGTGAAATGCGACGATGATGATAATGATGACGACTATGAAGCAAAAGCAAATTCTGAAGAAGAAAACAATGAAGAGAGAGATGAGAATAACAATGATTATCAATGATAATTTATCATGGTTAGAAAACAATGATGATAGTGATAAAATTGTAAAAAAAAAGCAATTACAAAAAAAGGGTGAAATAATGATGATATGGTGAAAAACAAGGACGGTGGTAAAAATTATGAAGATGATCATAATTGTCATCATTGTGAAAAACGAAAACGATGACGAAAAAATATGGTGTAAATTATGATGATAAGGGTGAAATGCGACGATGGTGATAATGATGAAGAAGAAAACAATGAAGGGAGAGATGGAAATCACAATGATTACCAATGATAATTTATCATGATGAGAAAACAATGATGATAGTGATAAAATGGTGAAAAAATGGCAATTACAAAAAAAAGGGTGAAATGATGATGATATGGTGAAAAACAACGACCGTTGTGAAGATTAAGAAGATGATAATTATCATTATGGTGAAAAACGAAAACGACGACGAGAAAATATGGTAAAAATTATTATGGTAAGGCCGGTAAGGGTGAAATGCGATGATGATAAAAAAAATAGTGAAAATGATGACAACTACCATGGAAAATGGCGGTTATGAAAAAAATGGTGAAAATTATTATGACGATCATGACGTTCACGATCATGGTGAGAAAACAAGAACGACAATGATGAAAGAGGGTAAACTTTATTATTATAATTATAATAATCAAGGTGAAAAAGCGACAATGATGGTGAAAAATAAGAAGTGATGACTGATGATGATGATGATGATGATGATGATGATGATGATGATGATGATGATAATGATGTCGATGAAAAGATTGGAATAATTATTATGATCAAAATGACGAGATGAAAATATTAATGATGGTTTGAAATATAATGACTGAAAATATTATGTGTATTATGATGGAAATAACGAAAATGAAAAAAGTCCACGATGACAAACATGGTCATGATGAATATGGTGTTGATAATTAGAATATAACGATTATGAAAATGACGGTCATTATGGGAAAGACGATGAAGAAACAAAGGACAGCGAGAAGTAATAGTTGGAAAGACAGAAAGAAAGAAAGAAAGAAAGAAAGAAAGAAAGAAAGAAAAAAGACAAAAGAAATAAATGATGAAGAGAGATGACGAAAAGAAGAAAGAGGTGGAAATATCGAAAAAAAATAACTGAAGGAAAGAACAACGAATGAAAAAGAAAAAAGTGGCGAAGGGACGACAAGAGTCAAAAGAAGTTTTTAAAAAGTGAATGATGTATAGGCTAGATATATAAGGTATAATGTATAGGCTAGATATAGAAGGTATAAAGAGAACAACGTGACAGTAAACAAATAGAAGAGAAAGAAAATGAAAGATAACAAGAAAAGGGCACAGAGCAAAGAGAAAATGAAGCTTAAAATAAGAACAAAGCTAGAGGCAATCAAAGATCGATTTGAGTTCCTGCGCATTTCCATTGAACTCGTTAAAAGTAGATTAGTTCGCATATGGAGAACAACAAACATACTTAGTATACCCAGTATGTGCAACGTGGCTTTTCAATGCCTTCTCTGGACATAAATAACGACTACGAAATGCCAGTTGTAGGCTCGCAGATTCAAACCCAGACGGATGAATTTTAAAATCTGACAAAAGCTTTAGTACAGCTTTCACCGGGAGGGAAGTAAAGCCGAGAGTCTAGTGTCTTAGATTTACGTCGCGTAAAAGGTCCCAGTGCATGGCAGAGTACTCCAGGCAAATTCAGTTCAATTTTTCTCGCCCAAGTTGAATTATGTCCAAAGTTCAAAACATTATTACATAAAATAATACTAGTTTACTACCACCACTACTATCAATACCAGTTTTGTAGCAATTAAATATAAAGATGGTACTTAAAGAGGCAAAGGTTCTTGGACCACCCGGTATAACACAATAGAAATTTTCTATCTAAATTATCTAGTAACCAAAACGCTTGACTATTATTAAATCTTAATTCTTCATTTTGTATTATTTCACTCATTCTTCTCTTTCATGTATTTTATATCACGTTATAATTTCCTCAATACAGTGTGTAAGCGATATAAACTGCCAAAATTACGGGGGTTGTAAATAAAGTAGTGGCAACACAGACAGTAGAACATACAGGGTGATTCACGAGGAAAGGTAAAAAATTTGGGATACGATATCTTAGGCCATTTTGAGTGAAAAAGTTCATATGAACATAGGTCCGTTTTCGAATGATGGCGGAGCTAGATGCATTTTTCTTTAGTAAAACGTCTCGCCCCATTGTAAATCAGACGTTACTATATGCTGCTGACGTGAGACGAGGCGTCAGACAAGGTCAAGGTCGCAATGAATGACGTAACATTCGAATCTGCATTGCGAACGATGTAGATAAGAGGAAGAAACTAGGTAGTGGGGCATTACAAATGTCCAATCGCCTGCCCTTGTCTGATGTAATGACACAGAACCCGCAGATAACACAAATAGCCTACACTATCATCAATTCATAGCAGTCCAGTCAGCTACGTACAGTACAGTAGTTATACAGGTACAGTTATCGGAAGTGTTAAGTTGTTTTTCAAGATGCCTTATAGATTTTCGACTACAGAATACGCCGATATTGTGTATGTTTATGGTTTGTGTGATGGAGTTCCTTGCATGCCGTCGCTGAATATGAACGACACTTTCCGAACAGAAGGGTACCATTTCGAATAGTACTTACTGTCTATGGGGTTGGATGAAAGACTTGGTACAGCAAAGGAAAGGGGAAACGAGAGAGGCGCTAATCGACCGTATTTTGGATGCGGTATAGAGAACAGTTACGTGCAACTCTCCCGCGCGATGAGCGCGATTCACGCCCGAGCGCAACAGTGCATTGAATCAGAAGGAGGTACCTTTGAAAATATGCGAAAACATCGACCCCGACGTCTATAATATTAGGTATGTATGCATAGATGAATTTAAACTTTAAATTTGTCCGTTATCTGTCTCTAAATGCGAGTTGGTAAAATGGAACCTTAGAAGTTTTTGTGAAATCAAGGAGCCATATCTCCGTAACCGTTCGAAAACGGACTTATATTCATATGAACTTCTTGACTCAGAATGACTTCAGAATTCACATCCTAAATTTCTGACCTTTCTCGTGAATCACTCTGTATTATTGAATTTATATGGAAAATACATTTACATCCCTTCAATATAATCACCAGCGTATTCCTGTATCTTTTGCCAAATCCGTGGTAACTACTGAATGCCGTTAGCGAGGTAGTTTCTGTTGATCTCTCTGACGGACTGCCCTACTGCATGAAGCTCTGATGCAGTACCTGAAACCACATGTGCCGTCTCATTCCAACCCGTACGAAATGCAGAGACCCATCTTGCACTGTAAGCTTCAAGTAACCCTTGATGACATTGGCGTGCATTTCTACCACGGGCTACCTCGATTTTTATCCACGATCGCTGCTCAAGTTTAATAAACATGCTTTAGAACAACTATTCTACATTTAACCACGCACAATAACATCTGTTGTCATAGCAATAGGTTTTATCATTCAATACATCGACAATATCTCCAACTAAATTTCATTTCACGATCACCAATTGTCTCGTATCGCATGCGAACGCGCATGACCCATTCCCGGCAGTGTTTTTTTTTATTTTATTGGATTATTTTACGACGCTGTATCAACATCTAGGTCATTTAGCGTCTGAATGAAATGAAGGTGATAATGCCGGTGAAATGAGTCCGGGGTCCAGCACCGAAAGTTACCCAGCATTTGCTCGTATTGGGTTGAGGGAAAACCCCGGAAAAAACCTCAACCAGGTAACTTTCCCCGACCGGGATTCGAACCCGGGCCACCTGGTTTCACGGCCAGACGCGCTGACCGTTACTCCACAGGTGTGGACCCGGCAGTGTTGCCACTACTTTATTTACAACCCACGTATATAGGCAGTACGTATCGGTCTACTGAACAAAATATCTAATAAAATTTTATTACTTTTATAATCTTATTTTTAATTTATAAAATTCCATGTTTTTAAGCTTGATAGTAGTTTAATTATTTGTTTACATTTAGACTGAACGTGAGTGTTATTGCCGACGACCTTGCACCAACACATACCAATACACAACAGAGTAACAAACAACTGCTTCAGCGTACATACCGGGCAAAATAGCCTCATTAATGACTGCCTATTCTCGTTTCCAAAAACGTTAGACTCATAAAACACGTTTTTTTTTCTGGGCAACCCATGAGAGTTACAGAAAAACAATACTATATATTATTATGATTTTTTTCTGTAGTTATTTATGCTCTAACACCAGTATTTTTTCACAGTTTATATCTATCTTTCACACTTTGATTCTGTTGACTTCGATCTACTATTGACTAAACTACAAACGCTACATCTTTCTGATAGTGCTATCACCTGGATGTACTCCTACCTTACTGGCCGCCAGCAGCGTGTCATACCTAATAACCGTTTCTCATCCTAGCGTACTGTAGAAAGTTGAGCTATATATAATCATAATTTTTCTTACTGTGTGTACTTAAAAATATTGTATTCATTGTACGCTTTGTACTGCACTATTTTGTTATTACTATTATTATTATTATTATTATCATAACTACTACTACCACCACCACCACCACCACCACCACCACCACTACTACTACTACTATTATTATTATTACTAATTGTCTTATTTTTTTATACTTTGTATGTGTCATTTATTTTGACCTGCTGTTCACATTTTATTAAGCTTTTTTCTTTCTTTCTGTATGTTATATATTATGTCTGATTTCTACTTACTTGTTGTTTACATTTTATTATTATTATCTTATTCAGTTTTGTGTGTAAAATTGTAGTGTACTTTGTAAATATGTAGTGTTTTTTGTAACGCAGTTTTACTCCTAGTTGAGTGTTATGGCCTTAACTCTGCCAGGTTAAATGAATTATTACTATTATTATTATTATTATTATTATTATTAATGCTGTGTCTATTTATTTAGCTTTCTCTAATCATTTCTTCATTATTTTCGGGGACACATTTTGTGAATTGTCTACACAATTTCTAAAGGAACGGTAACTAGAGATGTAATAACATTTCAACGAAACAAGGAGCACCAACTTTTAACAGACAATGAAGGCTGTTGTATACATCGACGTAGTAATTTCTTAACGTTGGACATGCTTGTAACAGACATGTTAAAACCTACTCTTATTTCGACAGTGTTTTCATTCAATTGATTAAAAAATTTAACATACAAAGACAATATAATTATTACAGTATTAAAACACACATTGAAAATCATGTTTGAACCATACAGTACATGTTTCAGGACGTGCGGTCCTATCTTCAGTGGTCATCTGTAAAGGGAGTAATCTCTTGTTATATTGTTACCCAAAAATTATAATGTTGAAATTGAAGTTTAATAATGCGTTTAAAATTGAAAACGGCCATAGTACTGAATGAATACTTACGACTAATCAGCTGATGTTCGCTGAGATGCTACGCCGGTGTGGGTAGTGACTGAATGCGGTTTGTGTTATGACTACGCTGGTCAAATTGAAAGACAATACACAGATCAATGAGAATGTTATTGTCAATTGGAGCTTTATCATTTGAATTACTTTTATCAGTAATTTTGTCTTTATAAATGTCTATGGATTGTAGAATGTTTAAAGTTTGACCTTTACTTTGTACATGCAGGATAGTCATATCTGATTCTATATTCGTAAAGAAATGTTGTTTGTTATAAATGTGTTCGTTGAACGCTGATTGAACCCTATTACTGTGTGAAATTTGTCTATGTTCTTTATATCTTGTAATAATGTTTTACCACTTTGACCTATATATGTTTCGCAAATAGGAAATTGATATTTTAATTTATACACGCCGGAAGTGTTGAATTTATTGAAGTTCTTGTCCAAAATACTATACACTCTTTTTTGCAATGTATTATCTGTTCTGTAAGCTATATTATATTTAAATTTCTTAAACGTATTTGTAATTATATAAGTGAAGCAGTCGCAATTAGTAATTTTTGCTCAGAAAAATCGAACTGCACCCACTTCATTGTTAGACCAACTTCTCAAACGCATTTCATTTCAAAATGTCAGTACTCTGTCCTCATTGAACACAGTCATCGATAATCACACTTTCTAGTTCAGCGGAAATATTAAAACATGTATTTATTCCGTATTATTTTACTTACAACAGATAGGAATTTACTCTCTTAAAAAATTTACTAATTAGAACTCGATACTATTTTTATATTTTAATCTCTAGTTTACAATTTTCTCCTTCCTCCCACTCCTTTAGGTTTCTTTGTCTTTGTCTTTCAACTTGTGAGAATAGTGTATGTATTAAAAAAAGTGTTAAACGAATAACGCGCGTGTAAAGAGCGGAAAAAAGTCCTTCTATGGGTATATGTTGATCGCTAACACAGAATACATGTTCAGTTATCTAAAACCTTCTTCTTAAAATAAATTTATTTTATTATATTTATTTAATTAATTTATTTAATCTGACAGGATTAAGGCCATAAGGCCTTCTCTTCCATCCTACTAGATAGCACATATAAATACAACAAAAGAAATACAAACACTAATGAAAATAATACATATTAAATTAAAGCCCTATAGAGGGTCAACAGAGTCAAAGGAACACTATAGAGCTCTCATCGAGCTAATACAAGAAAAAAGAAAGAAAAACACAAATAGCAATGATGGTAGTGATAACTGATGATAATAATAATAATAATAATAATAATAATAATAATAATAATAATAATAATAATAATACATTACATATTACATTTGTTCCTTATCTAAAAAGTTTGCATCTTAACTCTTACATAAAATCCTAAATTCTGTTCAATTAAATATTTAGAATTTCTCAGAATATTTCTTAAATTCTTTAGGAATAAAAATTAAATTTCCCTCCCCCTTCTTCCGCTATTTCATTAGTTAATTCACGAATTTTAAAAGCATTGAAAGGAATATAATGCATATCACTACCAAATTATATGTACTGTATAGAAACACTGAAAAATTCTAGAGTTACAATTCAGCTCCAGAAGATGGCTCAGACACGTAACGGTCACCAGATAACACAGATAATCTCTGAGCATAAGTGAAATTCCACTTAGACGGCCCTGACATATGAGCATTCTACGGTTAAAAGTGAGGTCGCCGCAAGGCATATCTCGTACAGTGCCGAAAATATAGCCTACTCCCGGATGCCAGTGAGTATTGCCGGATGTACGTTTCGATCTGCACCGGAATCGACTACTTTCAGAGAGAAGCAATAAATTAGCTGGTTATCCCTATTCGGCATCACCGAAGCTCCTGCAAATTACCCTGAAACTATGGTTCATTATTTTACAAGTAAATAAAGAGAAAAGTAGAATTAAGTGCAAATTGCTGGTGGAATGAAATTTTTTATGTTTACGGAAATAGAAGGATACACTAAAAGCCTTCATCTATCGAGCGTTTCACCATCAGTCAGCGACGGGACTCAAACCCAATTTCCTGTAATAATAAGGTCGTGTGACAGTAATTCCCACAATATGAGCAAAAAGATTCTATCGCAATAAAACAGTGAGTATAGGTGTTTCAATGAACAGGGGATTATTTACGCACTGACTTCATATAGGTGTCTAGTCATACTGAAGCAAGTAACCTACAGAAAGACTGTAAAATATATAAAGTTAATGTGGGCTCCGAGAAATGAAACAAAAAAATAACTTAGCAGGAAATGCAATCTATCTTTATGTCCCCTAATTATCAGTTTATACTTGAACTCATTTCCAAGCCGTAGTCATGTTCAAATTGCCATATAATAGTACCCTGATATATTAACACATGCAATCCAGAGCGTACACGGAACCTTCACCGCAGAGTGACAATACAGGCGCATTCAGATTCTTTTATTATGCTAATGCAAAAGTTGTATTAGGCTGCGTTGTTAGGCGATTGTTTGGCCTATAGTTTGTCATTTGGCGTGTTGTGCTTATAAAACGCCTTGAATTTAGCGATGTTCAAAACGCTCTCAAAATACTAAAAGCTGCTCAAAAACGCTATATGAAAATATCAACTGAAAAATTTATTTTTATTTTAGTATGTTATTTTACGACGCTTTATCAACAGCTTAGGTTATTTAGCGTCTGAATGAGATGAAGGTGATAATGCCGGTGAAATGATTCCGGGGTCCAACACCGAAAGTTACCCAGCATTTGCTCATATTGGATTGAGGGAAAACCCCGGAAAAAACCTCAACCAGGTAACTTGCCCCGACCGGGAATCGAACCCGGGCCACCTGCTTTCGCGGCTAGACGTGCTAACCGTTACTCCACAGGTGTGGACTCAACTGAAAAATCTAAAACAGTCACATGCATGGGAGAAACACAAAAAGAGTGAAAATAGAAATAGAGGGAAAATATTAGAACACTTTTCTGAGCTTACATACGTAAAAAATATAGGCCTACGGTATTTTCAGTAAGAAATAGGGTTTACACAGGGCATTCATTTGAAAACTTCTCAGTTTAAATAACTATTTAAATTCAATTCAATTTAAACAAAAAACACCAATTTATATATTGAGGGAAAGTCTGAAACAAGGCTTAATTGCATTTTAGATTTCACACCCACCCCCACTTTGAAATTTCAGATAGCACCCCTATATTTTTATACTTAAATATAAAAGGCCATTCAATTGTTTATACACCTCATTCATTTGCTTTCGCATCTTCTGTTTTCTATCGCCACTTCGCAACCTTGGTTGTTGTTATTGTTAATTAGAGCTGAAGAGAATAAAGCTACAAAAACTTATTGAGCATTTCATGTAACAGTTGTGTTTGTTTATTAAATTATTTTAAAATGGTGTATACCCTTCAAGAGAGAACATAAATCATCCATATTGATTTAATTTAGGAAATGACACAAAATAAGCTGTGTTTTCAACCTACAATCAACTGATAATAACAAAAATACAGGTTGCCAGACGACGATAGAAAACAAAAGACGCGAAAACAAATGAATGAAGTGTATAAACAACTGAATGATCTTTCATATTTAAGTACAAAAATATAGGGGTGCCATTTCAAATTTCAGAGTGGGTGGCTGGGGGTGGAATTGAAATATAAAATGGAATTAAGCCTGGTTTTAGACTTCCCCATGAACATCTAAATTGATATGTTTTTTGTTTAAATTGAATTCAATTTAAATAATTAGTTATTTAAACTGGGAAGTTTTGAAATGAAAGCCCTGTATAATCAAATAAGAAAATGGGTTTTTAGAGACTTCTCGTAAACAAATAACAATTGAGACATAGTTGAGATTACATAATATTACTTCGAAATCAGATCTCAGATATTGCAGTAAGATTTGGATATTAAACAGCTAAAATATCCCCACCGCAAAAAACTCTAAGCAGCACAGATGCGCCTCCTGAGTACACTTTTAGGCGTTACCAGACTGGATCATTAAATCAAAAGGATAAAATACATAAGAGAAAAACCTCAGCTTGTTACAATATCTTCTGCGATCTTTCGTCTACAATATTTACACTGAAATCCAGTAATTCCCATCATAGACAGCGCTAACATCGAAGTACTAAAAACGTACCGCAATGTTCGCCGATTGTCATGTGTTTGTCGCCATCTTCATGTGCCGACTATAAAAGAGTAAAATGGCCGTAAGCAGTTAGTTGCGAGGGAAAGTAAACCGGACGAGAATTCTACCGCGAGGCGTGATCAGACAGATTTCTTGGATGTCTGTTCGTGATTTTTATGTTATCTCACGATTCATTAAGTCATATTATTGACGTTTACCGTGGAGTTGTTAAGCACAGGTGTGGCCATTCGTCGGGGGCTGTTTCAACTTAAACACGGAAGATATTGAACTCTTACACTAATGAGAAGTCAAAGAAAATAATTCGACATTTGCAATAAAAATAAGAAAGATTTTAAATTAAACTAAAAATTACATTAGTAGGAATATATTCAAGCAATCACTACAGAGCACTGAACTCGACCCCCGGCTCGAAATACGCGCATCAGACATGCTTGTGTTCATGGATCGATGACTCAGGCATATGAAGCGTCATACCAGTCTAGTATATACAGTCACGAAGCTTGAGTTGTTGAGGATACTAGGAACAATAGACTGTGTCGGTACTATTTCGCATTGTCTGTGATGAGGCGATAGTAGCGATCCTAATGGTTAGCAACTATCTATGGATGCATATTCCCTACGTATTGAGCTTCGTGACTGTATATACTAGACTGTGGTCATACTATGTTAAATAAATGTTATGTTTTATTTAACGACGCTCGCAACTGCAGAGGTTATATCAGCGTCGCCGGGTGTGCCGGAATTTTGTCCCGCAGGAGTTCTTTTACATGCCAGTAAATCTACTGACATGAGCCTGTCGCATTTAAGCACACTTAAATGCCATTGACCTGGCCCGGGATCGAACCCGCAACCTTGGGCATAGAAGGCCAGCGCTATATCAACTCGCCAACCAGGTCGACGTTATACTATGCTCAAGGCCAGAACACACATGTGTTTAGTTAGATTCATGTGTCACTTGATTTCCATCTTGTATTTTGATGAGTTGATAACTTCCTTTTGAAGTGTAAATGCAAGTGTTCATTAAATTTTAAGGTAGTTCGTTATGGTAATTCAAGTTAACACTAGAATACAGTGTTCTTATGTATGAATTTAGAGACAAAATAAGAAAAAAATTGCAACCATAACGGTAATAGAATTTTTGCGTGTGAATAAGATTTCATGAAAAGATGTCGGGAAAGCATGGATTCACACTGACACATTTTTCTACGTTTTATAAGCTAGAGAATTTTTTGTGTACAGCAACCTCTTGTTATTAGTATTAATGCTCCTAAGTTGCATTAGTATCAGTTTTATAGTTTTTAGTTATATATTTTTTTACAATAAATACATTTAATGCTGTTCCGTCAATGACTTAACATGTTATACATAAGATACAAAACCTTTATACTACATACGGTATATAATTTTTGGTATTAACGTTTTCGTCGCTTTTACTTGCGACATCATCAGATATTTGAATTTTTCCATCTATTCAAATGATAATTGTCCAATTTTTATATTGGAAAACCAGAGTAACCGGAGAAAACTCCATGTTTTTTTCCCAATAATAATAATAATATTAGTAATAATAATATTAATAATAATAATATTAATAATAATAATGCGTGGCGCTACAGCCCGTGAAGGGCCTAGACCGACCAGGCGGCTGCTGGCCTCACGCCCACATGCCGAAGCAGAGGTGGACAATCATCCAACCAGAATGGAGGTATCGTGTGGTTAGCACGATGATCCCCCCAGCCGTTATAGCTGGCATTCGCAACCGGATTTCGCTATCTATCGTAGCTCCCCAAGTGCATTACGATGCTGGGTGGGCACCGGTCCCATACACAGGCCGAAATTTCATGAGAATTTTTTCCCAATACAAGCTATAAATTCTGGGTGGCTCGACGGCATTTGAAACCGGGGCCCTGGCATGGTAGGAAAAATAGTGTAATAGTAAAAATAAATGGTGAAGGTAGTAGTAATAGTAAAAGTTTGGTGGCAGTAATTGAGACATCAATTATCATATTAGATTCCAAGAGTGTTCCGTTCTAACTCAAACTAATACATTAAAATCTACATTGAAATGTCTCCTTTGAAAGACATCTGGGTACAGTAATCAATTATGTGTTTCTTTGTCTAGCGTTTCATTCGACAAAGGCTATTCAGGAACGACGGATGAATGGTGCGGCAATAACAGCGCTGGAGAACCAGAAATAGCGTACTTTGAGAACTGCTGCCAGCCGTTTCGTTGTTCTTCATGCGCAGGGTGTTACTATGCAAGGAGTTTGATCCGCAGTTCGCGGGTTCAAAGTCGGCCAAGGCCGATAGATTTTAAAGGGTGACTCCACTAAAAATGACAACTTTTTTCTTAATATCTTCCAGCAAATTTTGAGAGCATGTTTACTATGTAAAGGACTAAAAGAATCCAAATTTCGAACTCCAAAATGTTTTTGGATTTTTATTTTTTATTTTTTGTATTTATTTTTTAGAAATATTTTCAAACCCAAGTTTTCAGTAGAAGATCTCAATTTTTAAGTTTTTTTTTCTGTTTTAGTTACATTCATAAGTTACTGAGAAACATTTCTATACATTAATTAAAAAAATGTCTCATTCATTCACTTAGTTTTTTTTTTAATTTTGAAAATGTTACTTCATCTATAAGTCATTAAAAAATATTAACAAAATAAACTAGCAGTATATCTTACAAAATAAATGCATAGAAACATGCAGCTATTTCATAAATATTTGCAATAAATATTTCATACAGAGTCATTAATATTTGGCATAAAAAACTTGGTGTTGAAATAAGAAAAATAAACTTACGGAAAAATAGATTGAAAGTAAAGTGAATATTTATTAACATCCCTGGACAATATTTTATATTTCTTTGCACGATATCCAACTGAATTCCCCTTTAACAATGCAATAAGTTTTCCATATTTACTAATATCCATGTTATCATTTACCATTAAACAAGATCTTAACATAGAATATTGTTCCTATATCGTAAAAGGATTGTATTCCTTCGCTCTTACCAAGCAATACACCAACAAGATATTTTATGAATACAATACTTAGGTATAATTATTGATAATCATTTAAAATGGAATAATCATATTCATTATATTTGTAATAAATTACGTAAAACATTATATTACTTTGTTGCTCTAATAAATATTTTGTCAAATAACTGTTTACGTACAATTCATTTATCATTATTTCAATCTATATTTATGTATGGTATTATAGGTTGGAGTGGAACTTATAAATCCAACCTATATCCGTTAATTTCACTACTGAAAAAAATTATTAAAAACTTGTTTAAAAAAGCAGAAAGATTACGCAACTGAATTGTTGTCTAAACATTTCGAAGTTTTCAACATTAAACAAATTTATTATTTTATTTTATTAAAATATTTTCACAGGAATCTTAATAACTTTGAAAGGTATATACATAAATATAGAACCAAAAATACGTATTCTCTGCGTTTGTCTGAACCTAAATGTAAAACCAATGCAGCTTTTTATCACTGCATGAGTCAAGGTCCCAGATTACTTACTCACTTACTGGCGTTTAAGGAACTCGGAGGTTCATTGCCGCCCTCACATAAGCCCGCCATCGGTCCTTATCCTGAGCAAGATTAATCCATTCTCTATCATCATATCCCACCTCCCTTAAATCCATTTTAATATTATCTTTCCACCTACGTCTCGGTCTCCCCAAAGGTCTTTTTCCCTCCGGTCTCCCAACTAACACACTATTTGCATTTCTGGATTCGCCCATACGTGCTACATGTCCTGCCCATCTCAAACGTCTGGATTTAATGTTCCTAATTGTGTGAGGTGAAGAATACAATGCGTGCAGTTCTGTGTTGTGTAACTTTCTCCATTCTCCTGTAACTTCATCCCTCCAAGGTCCCAGATTATTAAACAAATTTTATTGTAATATTATTTTAACCACGGATTCCCCCCAAATTAATAAGAGAATTAAAAAAAAAATGTATTGGCGTTATAGTTCGGGTTTAAACATATTAAACACTTTTTAATCTGTATTTACTCTCAATTTTAATTTTATTTTTGTCTGTATTGGAATCCCCTCCTGAGCACGAGTCTTACTCATTCAGGAGAGGGCTAGCTTATCCTACATTGTATTAACTTGTATTCATTTCAGACTTGCTAGCAATAAAATAAATAAATAAATTTGTACATTCTTCAATAAACACCATTCTTCAAAAAGAGTGTATGCACCTTCTGGATTTTTTTGGCAGTAAATCAGAAACTGCCTCACTAGACTTGGAAAAAGTAGTATACACACAACGAGATCAAAATACATTTTCCTCTCAGTACATTTGTAGCCGTTGGGGAAAAAAATCCCTCGGGCTCCAATTATGTACCTCGTGGAAAATCATGCGTTTCTGTCCCTTGATGTATAATGTACTGTTACTAATATAAACTGACTTTTGGTCCACTCTATTTGTATGGTCAATGGTAAAGTATTTCTCTTAATAATCCAATTCCTAACCCATATTGAACGAAGCTTCTTCCATTTCTTCAATATCTTTGTCATTTCCCTGGCACGAAGGCTTGCTACGATAGAAATTCAGATTTACACAACTCACATCCTACTTGAAAACAAGATAACATGGATACGTCCGAATCGCAACCTGAATTCTGGTTACTTGAAATCAAGATACTTGAAAAGTGGTGAACGAGTCCTTAACTGTGCAGATCTAAGGCTTGTCTGAACATCAGTTGGAGATCTCATCTGGAAGAAAAAGCTCTTGTAGTTTTGGTTCTCCAAGCCCGGACACGAACCCAGTATTGGAAGGTAAAACTTGATCATTTATGGACATAGGCTGAAACGTAATTATAGTTTGATGGAGTACCCACGGAGATTCTTTGGTTGAGTTTTTCTGGATTATAATTAACCTTTCCAAAATTGTAAATTTGTGTAACTAATTTCTCGATTGTCTCCACTACATGATTGGATTTACTTATGTTTGGTCGATAATACAGGGACATCATTTTATTTTTACTAACATTTTTAATATTAACCTGGCTATACCTTTCTATTAACGATTGAAACAGGAAACACCGTTTGCTACCCTTTCCACGACGGAGTTCGATGATACTGACGTAAAATACAAATCACTTTACTAGGTATAGGAGGGAAGAAAAGTGGTTCATCCATTTATGTAAACTAGGAAATATCGCAATTTTGAGTTTGATAATTTTCATTAGGTTTTTGTTTAATCAAAATACAGTACTGTATTAACACTTAGTGTTTTACACACGAATTGAGCTATCCATTCGGAAGTATTAATTATGCAGTGTATATTGTACTGTTACAGCACATTAGCGTACTATATAGAGAATGAAGTTAAATTGAAAAATAATTATAATATGGATATTTAAACACATTTTAGAAAATGGTGGCCGTTCATTTCGATACAGGCTTCAGTTCTTTTGTGCATATTATCGCACTATAGACTATTGTACCTAATTCCAATTACCAGTTTCGTTCTTCGTACGAGTAACTCATGTTGAAATAATTCTGTACCTACTCTATAAAAGAGTACCTTACGTACTGTAAATTCAATCTTCACTTCTGCCCGATCCGAAAAGATAAAATCACTCAGAAATGCTATCTACTGTCCGTTCAAGTGGTTTTGTCGCAGGGTCGTAGAAAGGGGGAGGAAATCACGTGACAGTTAAGGAGGCCTTTTTATTTAAGTTCTTTTAAACACTTCAATAATATTACGTAGACGTCCAATTCCTAACAGAAATTAATGTTTTCAGAAAAGAGCTAAGATAGCCCAGCTACTAGACTTTACAAAGGGGCGAACAAAAGCAGGTGGGGGGAACCGGGTTGCGAAATAGGGAAACGGACGACAGTACCCGTACGAAAATATGATTCAATATTAAGGAGGCCTTTTTATTTAAGTTATTTTAAACACTTCAATAATATTACGTAGACGTCCAATTCCTAACAGAAATTAATGTTTTCAGAAAAGAGCTAAGATAGCCCAGCTACTAGACTTTACAAAGGGGCGAACAGAAGCAGGTGGGGGGAACCGGGATGCGACATAGGGAAACGGATGACAGTACCCGTACGAAAATATGATTCAATATTGAAAGCTCTTTCGTCACTGGAAATCGCGAACATATTTCTGAAACGTACTATACTCACTACCTCAGTACTGCTTACGCGCCCTCGGCTCTGTGTCGAGAACGGTTGGAAGTTTACTAGTAGAAGCGGTGGGAGTGAAGTACATTTCAAAACTCAGGTACAATAAAAATTGAAATAAAAATAAAATTATGTCCCTGTACAATTTATGTTAGCGCCTTTAGGGATTATTGTGGCTTTGCTAATTGTCATTGAATTTGTAATTCTGATGTGAAATTATATAATGTTGATTATCACCATTGATTGTTAAACTACCGTGTATAGAATAAGTTAGTTATATCAGGGAGTTTGCTTTAATTTTATTATCCACACTGAAACAGCTCTTGGAGGTTATTATTGATTAATTATTAGTTTGCATATTGTGTGCAGTACATACCTTAATTCAGTATTTTGTGTTACGCAGAATAACATGAATTTAATTAATAAATGTTAATCCCATTTTTTCTTACAAAATGTTTGATCTAATTGCATCTCTGGAGGCCCTAATGAAAGCTTCCTTTTTCTTCCCTCCATAAATGTCATCGCAAGTAACAGTTCATTCTTTATATTACGATCACTCCTGCGAACCAAGGTTATATTCCTGCTGTACCCACGATTTATAATCTGTGTTGAGTAAGCCCATAGTCAAACTAACACAAGGGTTTTCTCCGGGAGCTCCGGTTTCCTTGTGACATCCTAACAAATCCATCATCATCATCTCGTCTCGTCTTGTCTCATCCCCTCTCATCACGGTCAAAATGTACACCAGCCTCCTCTGGCGCACCCTGGACAACGACTCTGTCGGTAAATTGATCTAAACAACAGGCTTCATATGGGTGAAGAACGAACAGTCAAGTACCCACCATTAGTTAAAAATATACTACATGGTGAACGCAAATAATGTCACTAATTTCATGGGATTATTCTTTGAGATATTTCAAACAAAAAAAATTTAATACAATTTTGTTCCTTTTTGCTTCCGAAGATTAATAAAAATTTGTCTAACCAAAAATATGGATTACCCAACAAATTTAATTTATACAGATTTTAATGTATTAACTATTGAAGAAATTTATTAATATAGTTTACTAACTTACTACCACAGAAATCAAATAAAACATAAATCTAATCGACATGAATATCGTACTCGAAGACAAAAGTCTACTTTCCCATTAATTGAGCCTAAATGTCATATAAGTGCAGCTCTTAAACATGGTGCTAGTTTCGGCCCAAGACTTTATAATAAAATTACAAACCATTTTCTAAATTTCAAATATTTTAAAATTGAAACTTTTAAAAAAGAAATAATGTAAAATTATTCATGATATATATAATATTAACAAATGTATTTTTTTTACCTTTTATTTCTGTCGACTATATTCGTGTTTTTATTGAATATCACTGGCTTCTGTCTGATTGTCAATTTATATTAAATGTATTTTTCTCTTTTTTTGCCTCCTGTGTGTTATTTATTGGTTTGAATTAAGTTACTTACTGTACTTAGTAAACTGTACTTGTAAATTTTATGTTATATTACTGACTAAGACCACACCGTACACGAGCCTGGCTCTTACGGTAGTGGCTAGAAACATTTTTGTTTTATCAATTTAATTTGTACTCACTAGCTAGGTAGGTAGTTAAATAAATAAATAAAATATTTCATAAAGTGTTTTGAGAAAGCCATTGATTTAAATCCCAATATGTTCAGACAGTTTAAGAGGGTTGTGTATTATGATTGAAATAATTTTAGTTTCGTCCTTTAAATGTGCAGAAATTTTATGCGAACAAGTGTAACTTTTCGTTCTTAAGAGAAATTTCAAAATGTTACACTTGTTCGGATCAAATTTCTGAACATTTATTCTTTCAATAACTTATTATCATAATACACTGTTCTCTTAAACTGACTGAGCATATTGAGAATTTAAATCAATGACTTTCCCGAAACACGCCATGAAATGTTTAAGATAAAATAATTTGCATCTCGAAAAGGAAGCAAAAACGAGCAAATTTATATTACGCGTTTTTGTTTGAAATATCTTAAAGAATAACCCTACTTGAAATTAATGACATTACTTACGTTTTACCTGTATACAGGGTGTTTAAAAATGTATCACATATTTTTACAGGAGTTAGCATAGGTCGAAACTAGAAAAAAGTTCCTATAAATATGTGTACGGAAACAAATATATGTTCTGATATGGCCCATGTTGTATTGTGGCCTATGTTCGTCATTCGTTTAAAAACACAAAACAATGGTGCATGTTTTGAGAGTGGATAGCATCCCTCATCAGAAGTAAACGGAGAATGTAATAGTAAACAAAGATCCAGGACACTACGGAACACCACTCATTTTCTACACCTCGTGCGACAATTCCTAACCCAGAGGCTTAATGGGGAATGGATTGGTCGAGGAGGTCCAGTAGCATGGCCTCCCCGATCACCTGACTTAAAACCTTTGGATTTCTGGTTATGAGGACATTTACAGACACTGGTGTACGCCATTCCCGTCGACAACGTACAGACGTTACAGGAGCGTGTATACAATGCATGTGAGCAAATTCGACAACAACCAGGTGTGGTCGGCAAAAGTTTGTTATTCACTGAAAAGGGCTGAAGCATGTGTAACAATACGTGGTAACCACATAGAGAACCTTCTGTAATGTCTGCGTAACAGACAGGTGGGTATTGTAGGCCACAATACAGAATGGGCCTATATCTCAGCAGATATTTGTTTCCGGACATGTTTATAGGAACTTTTTTTCTAGTTTCGAACAATGCTACCTTCTGTAAAAATATGCGACACCTTCTTAAACACCCTGTATTATTATCAACAGAGGGACCAATAGGTCATCAAAAACAGTGCAATAAAATGTGAATGCACTACTACTACTACTACTACTAACTTCTACAATTACCACAAATCAACTACTACTACTACTACTACTACTACTACTACTACTACTACTACTACTACTACTACTACTAACTTCTACAATTACCACAAATCAACTACGATCACTACTAATACACTAGGCCTACTGTTGCTGTTACTACTATCGTTACTGCTACTGCTGCTGCTGCTATACTTCGCACGAAAACATGACGACCTTCCCTCATCCCCTTCACCAGTTAACTGCTGGCACGCGCAAGGGATAAACCCTTAGCCGAGTTGCCAATTCTTGAAGTCATTGCGATTTGCGAATGTTTTTCAAACTGTGTTCCGTGAAACCGCGATTTTCAGCGAGACTATATTATCTTTGTAAATATACCTTAATTTATAATTACTGAAACAAAATTGGTATAAAAATGAACAAACTTATTTTAAAAACACTCTATATTTATGTTTTCACTAACATGTTTTGCCTAAATAAACAAAGAACTGCAGAATTATATAATAAGTGTTAAATTCTCATGTTATTGAAGTTCCAGAATTTTATACTTAATTAAGGATGTTGCGCTTGTAAAATTTTCGGAAACTGTGATCATTGAATAGCAATTTATAGTACAAGAGAGTAAAATTAGATTTTATCCGCTTCGCCTTGGGTGATAATTTCCACGAGCGCATAAAATCTGTTTACTCTAGTGTGCTATACAATATTTTATTCATTACCGATTTAAATTTAATTTTAAATTATAGGTTTTTTCTTTGTAATGTGTTGTTGGCGAAGAAGTTCATATTTATCCATTTTAATTAATGCCAATATGTTGGTTGTCATATAGAGAGTGATTTAAAAATATTTAATTCACTGCTGTAAGTTAGAAAACTTTTATTCACTGCTGTGAATAATGTCATTATTTAGGTTGCTAAGGACGGTGAAATAAAGACCAGTTTAGATACCAGTCATGGATAAATGTATTCCTTTTACATCATTTTTTCATAACACGAAAACCATATTAAAGCACGAAAGAATACATTTGTTTGTCTGCCAGTTTAGTTGCTGATTCGATGGAAATTTTCTGTAGGCTTAAGGAACGTTATAAGATACGAAATATGATTTAATTAATTAAGGGGGCATGTACACTTCTTATACCTTAAAATTCTGTTATATAAAATATAGGCCTAATATAAAATTTAAATTTCTACACCAACTATTGAAGTTCATTCAGGTAAAAACAACCTGTAGGCCTATTAGTTTTTTTTTAGTTATTTAACGACACTATCAATTACTAGGTTATTTAGTGTCGATGGGATTGGTGATGGCAAAATGGTATTTGGCGAGATGAGGAGAGGATTCGCTATAGATTACCTGACATTTGGCTTACTGTTGAGAAAAACCTCGGAAAAACCCCAATCAGATAAATCAGCCAAAGCGGGAACTGAACCCATGACCAAGTGCAACTTCAGATCGTTAGTTAACTTTGCCAACTGAGCTACGCCAGTGGCTCTGTATTAGTTCTGAAGTTATGATTTTTAATGTAAAGTGCGGCATTGGCTGTAATAGCTGTTAAGTGGAAAACGGCATGAGCTTTTTCTTCTTCTTCCCAAACTATATTCCTTAAAAACCCTTTTCCTGGTAATTCCGAAAGTGCTGGATAGAATCGAATGACATTTTTTCTGAATTCTTAAACGTAATGTACAAATCAGGCCAGAATATATTTCCGCAAGTTTATTTGCTGTTGGCGATATCTCTTTCGCGTACTGTTCACATACTGTTTGACGAAGTAAATCACGCATAAAATCGTCTATCATACCGAATTCTGTTTTAATTTGTTTATTTTCTCTTTAGTTGGTGAACCGTAATTCTTAATTTCTATGCCCTATATATATTTTTTTTACCAACTCCGCCGGTTGCGTCCGATGTTAAGTGATTAAGATTTGTACTTATCAAACTACCTCAACTTTCGATTACTCTATGCATAGAATTTCTAACGTTAGACACAATATTTTAACACTTTGTTTTCTTAGCTACGCTCCTCTGCAAATAAGGTATTCTGTTTTCTTCGACGGTGTTATTTGTTCTTGTGATGGTCCTCGATCTTCAAGTGAATCAGAAGGCCTGGCTGCGGATCATCTGCTCCAACACTCATTAATCATGGCCGGAATAAATTAGATAAATTGAAGCGCACAACGGTATAAAACAACACGTCGACAAATGTCTGAAAAGACACTGAGAACGGGTGAAACCAAACAGATAGAGGCAATGACTACTAGATTTGGCAATGCTGGGATCTATTGTATTTCTGCCACGCGGCTAGGGGTTGAGTAGAGGATGGGGGTTTATGAGGGATTACCAATTCCAAGAAGAGAGGCCGTCATGTTTCCAAGCCAAGTATACAACCGCTTCTCTGTCGACCTGGTTGGCGAGTTGGTATAGCGCTGGCCTTCTATGCCCAAGGTTGCGGGTTCGATCCTGGGCCAGGTCGATGGTATTTAAGTGTGCTTAAATGCGACAGGCTCATGTCAGTAGATTTACTGGCATGTAAAAGAACTCCTGCGGGACAAAATTCCGGCACATCCGGCGACGCTGATATAACCTCTGCAGTTGCGAGCGTCGTTAAATAAACCATAACATTTAACAACCGCTTCTCCGACGACGATTCTAAAAGAAATTACTCGTTAAGTAAGTCTAAACTTTCAACAAATTCTACGATATCCGTTTATAAATATGTGGTATTTCCTGATGCACTGAGCAATAGTTCGGTATCTAGTAAATTAAGAAAGTAATCTTCTGGATAGAAAACTGGACGATAACTCATTCCCGAAACCGGTAGATTGCATGCGTTTTCTGAATACATCACGAACGTCGATCAGGGTGAAAGGATGTCGGTACGTAGCGTCTAAAACAGCTCTCTCACATCCCACTTCATCAACCCTTGGAATCTCTTTCATGTTTTTAACTTTTATGAAGAATAAATCGAAAACTGGTTTTCCCTGAGAGGGGCAGAGTTTCTTACCAGGACCGGTTCCAAGTCCATGGATTCCCAAAAGCAATGACACGCCCTACAGTCTAATAGGGATAAACAGGTGATCTCCATGAACTTCAATTCTTGTTTGATTTTGCTAACTGCGTCTCATCCAGGAGCCCGGCTTTCAAGCCCAGTAAATCCTACGAGAAGAAATAGTCCTTCCGGGAGTGAAAAACGCACATGAATGATAGCAAGAGAGTTAGCGAGGAAAAACGAAAGAAAAAAAGAAAGCAGAAAAAAGCTGAATAACATACACGAAGTAGAGATAGAGGGAGAAGAAGAAAAACAAAAATAAAGGTAAGAGAGGAAGAAGAAATACGAATACAGTAGAATTCCGATTATACGTCACCCTATTAACCGATTGCCTTTCTGTCCTTTTTTTTTTTTTTTTTTTTTTGCGCTACAGAAATATATGAAGTACTGTGCATTATGTTAGCATGTTATTTTTTCTAGGCAAGACTTTACCCTTACACAGTATGGTCTACTGTTGGAGTTGTCGTATTGCATAACTTCTATATAAAATGTTTTCCATGCGTTAAAAACATCGTGTTGTGCTAAGTATAAAAAATCCAAGTAACGGAGAGGTTTGGGGAACGAGAAGCTGTGGCTCGACTCAGAATACGAATACTAGCCTATCTTTCCAAAGACAGCCATTACAAGGAGTTTCTCTGCCCCTTAAAATTCTGTCGTTAATAACCAGACTACGTGAATATGTTAGGAGAAATCCACAAACGATGGAAAACACGGGAATTTTACTGGAAGCAAGTAAAGAGATAGGTTTGGAAGTAAATCCCGAAAAGACAAAGTATATGATTATGTCTCGTGACGAGAATATTGTACGAAATGGAAATATAAAAATTGGAAATTTATCTTTTGAAGAGGTGGAGAAGTTCAAATATCTGGGAGCAACAGTAACAGAAATAAATGATACTCGGGAGCAAATTAAACACAGAATAAATATGGCAAATGCATGTTATTATTCGGTTGAGAAACTTTTATCATCCAGTCTGCTGTCAAAAAATTTGAAAGTTAGAATTTATAAAACAGTTATATTACCGGTTGTTCTGTATGGTTGTGAAACTTGGATTCTCACTTTGAGAGAGGAACATAAGTTAAGGGTGTTTGAGAATAAGGTGCTTAGGAAAATATTTGGGGCTAAGAGGGATGAAGTTACAGGAGAATGGAGAAAGTTACACAACACAGAACTGCACGCATTGTATTCTTCACCTGACATAATTAGGAACATTAAATCCAGACGTTTGAGATGGGCAGGGCATGTAGCACGTATGGGCGAGTCCAGAAATGCATATAGAGTGTTAGTTGGGAGGCCGGAGGGAAAAGGACCTTTAGGGAGACCGAGACGTAGGTGAGAGGATAATATTAAAATGGATTTGAGGGAGGTGGGATATGATGATAGAGAATGGATTAATCTTGCTCAGGATAGGGATCAATGGCGGGCTTATGTGAGGGCGGCAATGAACCTCCGGGTTCCTTAAAAGCCAGTAAGTAAGTAAGTAAGTAATAACCAGACTTAAATCAACTTCTGATCCATTGCCCAGCGTGTTCAAAACAAGACCCTAGAGTAATTTATTAAAATGTGAGCATTATTCACTAAATGTACGAAATTCTTTTATGGTACGCAACATCCGATTTTTCGATTTGCCCACTCCCTTAATTACCACGGATAATAGAGGTTTTACTGTAAGAGGAAGACAGAAATGAAGAGGTTACAGAAAAGACGAGTAAGAAAAACGGAGAACAGGAAGAAAACCGACCAAAAATTAGAAAAAGACGACAAAGTTAAGAAAATGGGTAAAAGAGAAAAAAGGAAGAAAGAAAAGATAAAATAGAAAGAGAAAATGAAAGGAAGATTATAGAAGGATATCATGAGAAAAGTGGAAAGGAGAAAAAAGGGAAGAAAGGCGGAAGAAGGGAAAAGAGATATAGGTAGGAAAGAGAAAGGAGAATATCGAAGAAGTAGAAACGTGAGAGAAGAAAAAATTAGAGAAAGGAGAAATAGAAGTAGAAAAGTAAGAGGAGGAAAAGAAATGAAAAAGGAGAAAAGTAAGATAAAGGAGTAATAAAAGATAAAATAGGATAGAGAAAATGAAAGGAAGATTATAGAAGGATATCATGAGAAAAGTGGAAAGGAGAAAAAAAAAGGCAGAAAGGCGGAAGAAGGGAAAAGAGATATAGGTAGGAAAGAGAAAGGAGAAAATCGAAGAAGTAGAAACGTAAGAGGAGAGAAGAAAAATTGAGAGAAAGGAGAAATGGAAGAAGTAGAAAAGTAAGAGGAGGAAAAGAAATGAAAAAAGGAGAAAAGGAAGATAAAGGAGTAATAAAAGATAAAATAGGATAGAGAAAATGAAAGGAAGATTATAGAAGGATATCATGAGAAAAGTGGAAAAGAGAAAAAAAGGGAAGAAAGGCGGAAGAAGGGAAAAGAGATATAGGTAGGAAAGAGAAAGGAGAATATCGAAGAAGTAGAAACGTGAGAGAAGAAAAAATTAGAGAAAGGAGAAATAGAAGTAGAAAAGTAAGAGGAGGAAAAGAAATGAAAAAGGAGAAAAGTAAGATAAAGGAGTAATAAAAGATAAAATAGGATAGAGAAAATGAAAGGAAGATTATAGAAGGATATCATGAGAAAAGTGGAAAAGAGAAAAAAGGGATGAAAGGCGGAAGAAATTAAAAGAGATATAGGTAGGAAAGAGAAAGGAGAAAATCGAAGAAGTAGAAACGTGAGGAGAGAAGAAAAAATGAGAGAAAGGAGAAATGGAAGAAGAAGAAAAGTAGGAGGAGGAAAAGAAATGAAAAAAGGAGAAAAGGAAGATAAAGGAGTAATAAAAAATAAAATAGGATAGAGAAAATGAAAGGAAGATTATAGAAGGATATCATGAGAAAAGTGGAAAAAAGAAAAAAGGGAAGAAAGGCGGAAAAAGGGAAAAGAGATATAGGTAGGAAAGAGAAAGGAGAAAATCGAAGAAGTAGAAACGTAAGAGGAGAGAAGAAAAAATGAGAGAAAGGAGAAATGGAAGAAGAAGAAAAGTAAGAGGAGGAAAAGAAATGAAAAAAGGAGAAAATGAAGATAAAGGAGTAATAAAAGATAAAATAGGATAGAGAACAGGTTAAAGAAAAATAAGTAAAGGGCAGTGCAAAGGAAAGATAAAAGGGATAGAAAATAAAGCAGAATAAAGAAGAAAGGAAATATGGAGAAAAAGGCAGAGGAACCTTGGCTCTCTAGTATCCGTTGGATATTATGTAAAATTAGGCCTACATTTTCTAAATAGCTATTTCTTAAAACAAGCGTGTACATAAGTAGAAAGAAGAACAACAGTCTATATAAATTAATAACAAAGGAAACTGAAGAAAAGAAAGAGGTAAGGAAATTGTGGAATAAAAAGAATACAAATGGGTAAAAGAAAGGAAGAACAGAGCGCAAGAAGAAGAAATGGAAAAATGCAAAATAAAATGAGTTAGAAATAAACGGAAGAAGCTGAAGGAGATGAAGACGTATCGGTAATAAAAAGAGCAGAAAAAGAGAAAGAAAATTAATTATATAATAATAATAATAATAATAATAATAATAATAATAATAATAATAATAATAATAATAATAACGGCTTTAGATAAACAGATAATTCTACTGTACTTTCAATTGTAAATGCAAAAATAATACAGTACATTATATCTGCTTGAAATTATTTGCGAGAACGCAAACTGGCCCAGAAGGGGATTGAATAAAGGTTTAATTTCATGTATGGCTATTTCCTTGAGGGCGGAATACCGTAGAATTAGCCGCTATTAATCTCCATACGAAACGAAGCAAGAGTTTTATTTGAATAACTGTACCAAATACCTGACCTTAATCGCATAGGCCACGTAATGAAAGTCTTGCATGACCATAAGGAACTTCCACCACCCGGTATCATCGTCGATCTGGACGAGAATTCAAATAACGTTAGTCGTTATATCATAATTTGGAATACGCGAGGAGGGAATTAAAAAATAAGATCATCAACAGCAGGACAGAATGTAATGCACAACTGCTGTGCTAACGGCGATAAATCTTGTTCACATAGCAACCAGACTGGATCCACAGACAGTTGAATAATAAGAAAAAGTCGACGGCGAAACACCGCGTCGACATGTTTGTTGTGGAGTATCGATATTATCTATCGGGGAATGGAAAGAAACAAGTGAAAAGAGACAAAACGTTACCTGCAAGGAGAACGAGGGGAATACAAGGAGAACAAGGGGAATACAAGAATGAAATACAAGGAGAGAAAGGTAATACAAGGAGAATGAGGGAATTGAATGAGAACAAGGGGAATAAAAGGAGAACGAAGGGAATACAAGGAGAATGAGAAAAATACAAGGAGAATAAAAGAAATTCTTGGAGAACGAGGGTGATATAAGGAGAACGATGGGAATATAAGAAGAATGAGAGGAATACAAGGAAACCAAGGCGAATACAAAGAAAACGAGGGAAATACAAGGATAACTTGGGGATACAAGGTCAATATGGGGAATACAAGGACAAGAATACAAGGACAAAAGAATACAAGGACACGGGAAATACAGGGAGAACAAGGGAAATACAAAGAGAATGAGAGAAATATAAGAACGCGCGGACTACAAGAACATGAGAAATACAAGACGAGCGAGGGTAATACAAGGAGAACGAGGAGAATACAATGTGAACAAGGGGAATGTAAGGAGAAAGAAGGGAATACACGGAGAACGAGGAGAATAAAAGAAATCCATGGAGAACGAGGGGAATATAAGGAGAAAGAGAGGATACAAGGAAACTAAGGGGAATACAAAGAAAATAAGGAGAATACAAAGAGAACAAGGGGAATGAAAGGAGAACGAAGGGAATACACGAAGAACGGCAATAAAAGAAATCCATGGAGAACAAGGAGAATATAAGGAGAAAGAGAGGATATAAGGAAACTAAGGGGAATACAAAGAGAACAAGGAGAATACAAAGAGAACAAGGGGAATGAAAGGAGAACGAAGGGCATACACGGAGAACGAGGAGAATAAAAGAAATCCATAGAGAACGAGGAGAATATAAGGAGAAAGAGAGAATACAATTAAACTATGGGGAATACAAAGAGAACAAGGGGAATGAAAGGAGAACGAAGGAAATACACGGAGAACAAGAATAAAAGAAATCCATGGAAAACGAGGAGAATATAAGGAGAAAGAGAGGATACAAGGAAACTAAGGGGAATACAAAGAGAACAAGAAGAATACAAAGAGAGCAAGGGGAATGAAGGGAGAACGAAGGGAATACACGGAGAACGAGGAGAATAAAAGAAATCCATGGAGAACGAGGGGAATATAAGGAGAAAGAGAGGATACAAGGAAACTAAGGGGAATACAAAGAGAACAAGGAGACTACAAAGAGAACAAGGTGCATACAAAGAGAACGAGGGAAATACAAAAAAGGATAATTTGAGGATACAAGGACTATGTGGGGAATACAAGGAAAATAAGGGCGATAAAAGGAGAAGAATACAAGGCAAGAGAATATAAGAACAAGGGAAATACAGGGAAAACAAGGGAATACAAAGAGAATGAGAGAAATATAAGAACGAAAGGAATACAAGAACGAGAACAAGGGTAATACGAGGAGAACGAGGGGAATGAGAACAAAGGGAATAAAAGGAAAACGAGAACGAGGAGAATATAAGGAGAATAAAAGAAATCCATGGATAACGAGGGGAATATAAGGAGAACAATAGTAAGAAGAAAGAGAGGAATATAAGGAAACCAAGGGACATACAAAGAGAACGAGAGAAAAACAAGGATAACATGGGGATACAAGGAAAATATGGGGGATACAAGGAAAATATGGGGGATACAAGGAAAATAAGGGAATGAAAGGAGAAGAATACAAGGACAAGAGAATACAAGAACAAGGGAAATACAGTGAGAACAAGGGAAATATAAGAGCGAGGGGAATATAATAACGAGTGGAATACAAGGAGAACAAGGGAAATACAAAGAAAGTACGGGGAATACAAGATCGACAAGAGGAATACAAGCTACACAAGATGAATACAAGTAGAACAATGGCAATGCAAACAGACCTAGCGGAATAAAGGCGAACAAGAGGAATACAAGAAGAACAAATGAAATGCAAGTAGGATAAGAGGAATACTAGAAGAATAACGGGGACTGCATTTTGATCTGACGGTCTATTTCAAAGTTACTCCAGCCCCATACGTAGAAAGGAAACAAACGTAGTTGTACGTCAAAACTATCGGACCAAGAACTGATTTATTACTGAAGGCACAAACTGTGTAATATGAGAATAATTTTGTTTTATTCATCACATTGATTTGAATCCAGATGGATTTTATAGGGCTCTCGGCGCTTTGGGAGAGCACAACTCCGAATTTTTTAAGGCACAAATAATAAATGGCCTATACAAGATGTACCAGGGAAGAAATTCCTAATTACTACAACTTTATGCGAGCACTGGATAATACTAGACGCCTAGTCTAGTAGAGCTAAGGATAATGTTAATACTATGTGGCTTGTTCTAGTGAAAATATATGGAAATAGACCTAGGAAGCGTCTAAGGGTCCTAAGCAACATGTATGATAGCCAACAGATTTCGGTTCCTATTAGTAATCAGTAATTAGTCCTGTTTATAGTTCTGAAATTTGACCAAATAAATTTTAATCACCCTGTATAACCTATGTCTTGACCTCTATGGTTTGATATCTTCTTTTGACTTCTCGGGATAGAATTTACAGCGTTTACATTACTTGTCTACCCCCACTTGGTTGAAGTCTGTGAGTTATGCAGAAAAGAGAGCCTTGTGGCATGCAATTTTATATGTGAAACAGTAGACATAAAACATGACGCTGCATCATTTAAGCAAAATAGCTATTTTCAGCTTTGTATCAGCTTCATACTATTTATTGTAACATTATACACAAATTTGTTGTATTCTGTCGCTTCTAAAATGAACCCCGTTTATGTAAAACACGCTTCCCTTCTGTCACAGCGTATTCCACCAGTACAATGATCAATTTATTTACACAATTACTTTCAATAATTACACTCGTGTTTTCTTGATCTATTATTAACGATTCTGAATTATATGTGCGGTTGTAGGCCTATAGTGGAGCAGTAGCGGCCGGTGATCCAAATCCTCGGTGAAGCCAGATGCAACTAGTTTAAGTGCCTCCGATAGAAAATGTTTATTTATGATATTAATTATTATTGTTGTTATATTATTAATATCATTATTACTGTATTATTATTACTATAATTATTATTATTACTATTATTATTATTACTACTAATGAAAAATAATAATTTCACTCACCAAATAAGTTGTTATGCTGCAAGTTTCAGTGATTGTTTCAGTGTGATGAAGCAACCCATATTATGTGTTGAAATTCCCCTTTCTTTCTTTCTTTCTTTCTTTCTTTCTTTCTTTCTTTCTTTCTTTCTTTCTTTTCTTTTTATTTTTTTCCTTTGACAGCAACGAACAAGGCCAACAGAGAAGTTTATTTTGCTCCACATTACGACTTAACCATTTATGTTGCCCATACCAGGATGCAATAGAAACTCGCGTTTTAAGATTATCTGTCAAAAAATTGTCAGCGATGTCGTAGGTATCTCGGTCGGCTCTCTCTTTATTTAAAACTTCCTTTCTTTCAATATTATTTCTTCTCGAAAAAGGACACTCTAACAATGAATTAATTACACCAGCATTATTTCTCGCATTTGTTTCTGTTTATATTTTCCCGAAATACATAACAACATTGGCCCAGATTCACTACTGTACTACGAAGTACAATAGTATAACACCCTCGCTTAAGTCATAAACTAAGACATAAGAGGAGAGAATAGTGTGGGTCTCTGCCTGCCAAAGAGCTGGAATGTTTGTTATTTATGGCCTATTTAGGAAGACAAGTCACCCTATTCCCACCCCACTCTACCCTTGAGGCCGGCCCATGGTTGAGAGGAGTGAAAGCTGACCAGGCCAGACGAATTGTGCCTCAGTTACAACGTTTAAAGCGCAACGTCAAAAGCCCGCGAAGACAAACGAAAATCCAGAAGCAGACCCGTCACGAGCAATCCTGGCCTCATGAACAAATTTTACTGCAAAACAGATCTATATACATCACAAGCCAGACCCGGCACGAGTGATCCTGGCCTCGGGAACAAATTTTACCGCAAAACAGGTGTATCTACATCACAAAGTTTTCAAATGCTTCTACAGCGATATATGCTTATACTCAAATAACTAATACATTACATAAAAACAAAATTTGATTTCAGTTAAGCCAAGTGACTGAGGCCCGGCCTCACTTGCCTTAGTCAACCAGCCGCCACTGTAATGGAGGTAAAATAGTTGTAATGCTTTTCATGTGTGCCTTAGTTAATAGGTCTCTTCTTTTTCGTGGCTACAATATATTGTCTGGGCGCATGTAATATTTAACTTACCATAACAGCGACCGGATCTTAACATTACAACTAGGCATCGTTGCTTCAGGGCGAATGATTCCAGTTGTTCTGGCGCGACTTCCATGGACTAAGACCCATGAAAAGGGATATACATAGTGTTAAAAAAAAAGTATCCAATATTTTAGGAGGTGATAGTATACAACAAAACAAGAAAAAATGTCTAATACACATGGGTCCTACAACACATACTTTCTGAGATCTGAACACTTGTTCATAGAAGGTGCTCAATGTGATGTCCATTTATGGGAATGCATTTTCTGTCCTAAAATACAGCAGGTTACCAGATAATCATACCTTAGTTGACACCCCTGGCATGGAATACTGATACGTCTCAAGGAATATTGAAAACAAAAGTTTGGTTGCGGATATGAGCGGGGTTCAGCAGAGATGGTGTTGTGAATTTTCGTAATCAGCATGTGTGGGCTGATGAAAATTCCCATGCACTTCAAGAAACAAGGCATCAGCACCGATTATCAATCAACGTATGGGTAGGCGTTCTTGGCGATAGATTAAGGGTTATACATGCTACCACAGAGATTAACTGGGGCTAGTTATCAGGACTTTCTAATTAATGTATTGCCTACCTTGCTGGAGTATGTGCCATGTCAGCAAAGACTACAGATGTGGTTCATGCATGATGGCACACCAGCACATTTTTTCCGCAATGATCGTGAACATCTAACGCTGACATTTCAGAACCGCTGGATTGATTGGGGAGGCCCCACACCTTGGCCTGCTAGTTTCTCAAATCTAAATCCCCTAGACTTTTGGTTATCAAGAACAACCAGGTCAATTTCAAAGAGTGCGTGATTCCTTACGTCGAAGAGCAGAGGAATGCATTGCCATGAATGGCCGTCACATTGAGCACCTTCTATGAACAAGTGTTCAGATCTCAGAAAGTATGTGTTGTAGGACCCATATTTATTAGACATTTTTTTCTTGTTTTGATGCATACTAGCACCTCCTAAAATATTGGATACTTTTTTCTTAACATCCTGTAGATGTGATTGCCATGATTTAGGGTCAGATCGAAACTGGACATTGAACTATTATTATTATTATTATTATTATTATTATTATTATTATTATTATTATTATTATTATTGGAAAGACCAGAAAAACAGAGAGGGTTTGGAACTGAACGGGTTACATCAGCAGCTTGTTTACGCGGATGACGTGAATACGTTGGGAGAAAATTCACAAACGATTAGAGAGAAAACATGGTAATTTTACTTGAAGCAAGTAAGGAGATAGGTTCGGAAGTAAACCCCGAAAAAAAAAACAAAGTATATGATTATATCTCGTGACGAAACATAATATGAAATGGGAATATAAGAATTGAAAATTTATCCTTTGAAAAGTGAAAAAATTCAAGTATCTCGGAGCAACAGTAACATAATTATATTAAATAACACTCGAGAGAAAATTAAAAGGCAGAATTAATATGGAAAATATCTGTTATTATTCGGTTGAGAAACTTTTATCATCCAGTCTCTACATTTCAAATGTTCCTTCCTAGTCGCTTCTCTTCACTTCGTTGTATTGTTCATATTTCTGCATCCATATACAGTAATGCCTCACTCCATACAAAGCACTTCAATAGTCTTTTCCTTAGTTCTTTTTTCAGAGGCCCGCACATGATTTTTCTATCATCATCATCATCATCATCATCATCATCATCATCATCATCATCATCATCATCGAGGTAATATTTGCAGTAGAAGTCTACAGAAACAGGAAGTTTTAGCACCTCTTAATGTTCAGGAAAGACCTTGTAATAAAGAATAATAATTACACACAAGCCGAATATTCTTGTATAATCCCCATTAATAAGAAAACAATTTCCATTCCTGTAATAAAAACTTCAATGAGCTAATGGAGTAATTATATGTGCACAGAGGTACAAAGGACAAGGCCAGCAACAGCTATGAATTAACTTACATCTAAATTTGCAACACAATATACGACGGCAATGCATTAATTATACATTACAGAAGCAGCTCTCCTATGTAAAAAGAAACATCGGAATCATTCAAGCCGTGTATATTAACTACTGCAGTATTGACAAAAGGAACACAAAAAAAAAAAAAAATGTCGCGAAGGTAATACAGTTTCTCATTATGTGTTTGTGCGAGATCGTGCATATTTGCTTGGTTTCCGCACAAAACCAATCCGCGGACAGTCTAAAATTCCACATTCAGTATTCCCAACCGAACACACATAACAATTTCCCTCTTCTTACCGCTTAAGTGACATAGTGATTTTACTGCTTTAAGCTTTTAACATATTATTTTTAGAGACGTTCAATATAGTAATAATTATAAATTGGAAACTTACCACTGCAATTTCACCTAAATTGCACTGTTAATTATTGTTTTTAAACATTTGCAAAAATTATGTAAACTCTACAACTCCACTAAAGTTACTGCATTCGTGATGCAAGTAACATTAAGGAAGCCGTGAAAAAATCACCAAGATTCCAGACTCATCATAGACTGGGGGGAAAAAAGACAGAAGTATATCACGGCCTGCTGGAGTATAGTAAACACAGAAAACATTTTAAAGCAACAATGTTGAAGATAGATATTTTTGTTTTGCAAATTTGTCGTCATTGAACAGAAACCAAGATGGAGATTTCATTGCAACTAATTAGAAATTCCTCTTTCAGGTATGTAATAAACGATCTTCGCACAAAATAATGTACGATACACGAGCGGTATGTTTTCTTTCAATTCTCGGAAATTAAAAAAGCTCAACTACGTTTCGCTTTTTCAAACTTTTCCTCGAACATGAAAACTTCAACATACCGCTCTTGTAACGCATATTATTATTACGCTTTTGTAAATATTTCAGTCCCTTTATAGAGTTATGAAATATTTTAGTGTTCATAGTTTATTTTCTTGAACTAATATTCAAAAGACATGGACGAAAACGAGAAAATTTAATATCTGTACATGTGATGGTAAGATGTACTCTTGTTCTCTGGACATACACGAAAGGCAGTCTTCATATCCCTAAAATTAAAGGCTGGTTCACAATAAACTGGGAACGGAAACGACAATGAAAACGAACGGAAATAATGTTAAAATAAATGTATTTAAATTTGAGCATTCACAATTAACTACGAGAACGAGAACGGAAATAATGTTAAAATAAGTGTACTTAAATGCGAACATTCACAATAGTTAATTGTGAATGCTTACATTTAAATACATTTATTTTAACATTATTTCCGTTCTCGTTGTAGTTTCCGTTCCCGGTTTATTGTGAACCAGCCTTATGACAAAACTTTCTGCATAAATCGTAAGATTACACTGTACACAATGTGAAAATAAAAGTATACTGGGCAAAGGGATTTAACATACGAAATACTTTTTAAGAATTAAGAAATTAATCAGAATATAACAATAAAAAATTATTTTTGATTCAATGTTTGAGAGAAAAAAGCTAAGTTTATATTTTTATTAATTTTATACCAGTACATGTATTTTCTGTTTAATTGATATGGACCATGATTCTTAATATTGTTACAACTTTTATAACAGAAAAGTACCGTGAGATAAGAAAAAAAAGACATTTGGCGCTCAGGAAAATTAACTGCAAGCATAACTCTTACATGCCGTAAAGAATTCCCTTCATAATACCATTTCACAAACAATATCTTTTCTTCCACACTGCAATATTTGTCAGTTACTCGTATTTATTAACCAAAATTATGAATAGCAAAAAACTCCCATAATTTTTCTTATCTTATAGCCATCATTTGTCATAAAACTTGTAACACTGTTATGAATCATAGCCTACAACAATGATAGAGAATTACATCAAAATTAATAAAAGTAGTAAACTGCTAAAGTAAAAAATATGTATATTACTTGTGAGCATTGTATTCCGACTCATTTTTTAATTTTTAAGAGTATAGTACTTAATTTTTTTACATGCAATAAAAAGGAGAGGAGTATTTGAAAAGAAAAAAATTGATTTCTTATATTAAATCTCCATGCCCAATACTTTGATTTCTACAATATATAGAGGCCTATTTGTATATAATACAATGTGTCTTTCAAACTATAGTAGCCTACATTGGGAATTAACTTAACATTGCCATAAGAAATCCATGTATAAAAAAATGAAAGTGGAATTTCATGTAGCTGACCATGTGTAATAAATTAGTAGGCCTTGTAGAAAAAAAAGACTATCTACTGATTATCATACAGGATCCTTTGACAACATATTATCAGTTTTAGGTTAGGTGCTTCAAAATGATTATATTATAACGTTACTATTATAATTTCAGTTTTGTATTTCATTTTAAAGATTTTTTGTCATTAGATTACTATTTTTTCCACAAAGATACAAATAAACAACAATTTTAACCTCATTATTAAGTTTACACAAGTCTGGTCATATTATTTGAAATAATGTATGTTCCATTTTAAGAATAACTTACTTTGAAAGAAACTAGGGAGTTCCATTCCAACCAAGTTTTTGTGCATTCACGCCTTAATTAGGACGAAGGAAAATAAGGGACATGAACGAAGGACTAATTTTTAACATTCATTAATTACAAATATTACAAAAGTGGTTGATATTTTGAGACAACACAAATAATGTAATAGGGCAAAAAAAAAAATTTAAATAATTTGATTCTGATATAACTAAAAGAGGGGGAAATTAATGTTACAGTGTTAAGACGAGGTATATAATGTTTTTTTTTTAATTGCTGTTAATGAATAAGCGGTTCACCACATTTCTAAGATTAGCTCAGGTGAAAAATTGGATGAGTTGGGATCATTACAAACAGCGAAATTTACTATCAATGGAAAAAAAAAAACAAATAGTTAAGGAAAACTTTGCGATAACAGTATGAGAACTGGAAACAGCTTCTCCATAAGGGTCAGGGAGAGACTCTTCTCTGAATGAACTAAATGCAACTCCTGGATTTCTACCAAGAAAGATCTTTCTTGCTCGCAGTGTACAAATGCAATAAAAATGAATGCCAACTTAGTTGCAGAAGTCAAGTAAGCCATTTCCGCACATGCAATGAGATTGAAACCCTATCACATGTGCTTGGCTTCTGTAGAAAGGGAGAACTTCTTAGGATAAATCGTCAGAATAGAGTAAGAAGCTCAGTTACCAACTGCTTCAGAGAGTGCAACAAATTTTAAGTGCATGAAGAGATTCATTATATTTCAAATGAAGGTTCTATTAAGAGAGCGGACATAGTTGTAATACAGTCTAGTATACGTACAGTCACGAAGCTCAATACGTAGTAAATATGCATCCATAGATAGTTGTTCACCACTAGGATCGCTAATATCGCCTCATTACAGACAATGCGAAATAGTACCGGCACAGTCTATTGTTTCTAGCACCCTCACAACTCAAGCTTCGTGACTGTATATCAGTTAGTAGACTGTGGTTGTAATCGACAGATAGAGAAATAAGGGATACATAATTGACCCAACAGAACGCTTTGAAAGAGGTGGCACTCAAGTACAATATATAAATGTGGAGAAAAAACATCATTACGATCCTTGTGCATACTTTTCAAACAAATATAACATCGAGAACTGGGAAACGATTGGTTTGCTTTTTGGTGCAAGAGGAACAATTACCGGTACAAGATTTTCAGTTGATCTTATCAACTGTTTCGGCCTACACAGTTCACATATACAGGATATCGGGCTGCAAATCTTAAGAGACTCCTTAGCTATAGTACATAACCATTTATATTCTTAAAAATTGAAATTGAATAACTTGTTGAAAGTATAGCTACCCACTCAAAGTTACATAAACAAAACACAAACAGTTATTGTATTATTGCATTAAAATTATTAGCAGATATAAATTAAAATATTATCTTGTTTGAATTGATCAGTAAGCTGTATCTTCATGATTGCCCTTAGAAAGGGCAGCTATAACTTTTTGTTATCTCTCTAAATAATTTATAAATGAAACAATTTAATTCTAGAAATTTCGTAGAAATTTTAAATATCCAAAAGTTATTTTATGATTTTATAATATTAAATATTATTATTATTATTATTATTATTATTATTATTATTATTATTATTATTATTATTATCATCATCATCATGAAATATTTTTAGACTCGAAAAATGTTTATATTGAAAAAAGTTTAGCTTTGTAAAGTAAAAGAAATTAAAGAAATACATAGTCGACCATTTTCCCCCCCTCGCTGTTATTTATACTCGCTTTAACATCTCTGGTCATATCGCGAGTTAATCTTTGATTGAAATCCGAAGGCCTGTGTACTATTGTTGAGACTGGTTCTATTGTTGTGAACTAGATGGCGACTGTATAGGCTATATTATGTATTACTGATTTGTTATGAATTTGATTTCGGTGATGAATGAGGCCGGTGATTTTCAGGAATGTTGTGGCCCGAATTTCCTGGAATTTGCCTTATGGCTGAGGAAAAACCCTGAAAAACCTCAACCAGGAAATTCAACCCGACCGGGAATCGAACCCGGGCCCTCTGCGTAAGAGACCAGCATGCTGACCCCTACACCATAGAGGTGGTCTCTACCATTTTATAACAACATTTTATACAATTTATTTTTCACAGTTTATGGAGATAGTTTTTGAATGAAAATAGACCTAAGTGTAATGTACTGAAATACAGATAAGAATAAGTTTATGAATATAAGACGTCAATATTATTATAGAAAAATCCATAAAAACAATAACTGTATTTTATTATATTTGAAAAATTCTTTAGATTACGTTAATAAAAAAAATAGTTTGTCTCGACATTGCATTAAGGTGGGCCTTGCTTACTCTATGCATAATCCATAAACATTAAGAAAGAGCACTCACCGTATTCAAAAGGAATCTCCAACAACATTGAATTTCACAGAAGATCGCTGTTCGTATAATTTAATCGTAATATCATTGTGCAAGCACTTGGTCCGAATACTGATATCACAATGACATATATAGTTCTTAATTAGTTCTAGTAACGAGAAAAAAATTATGTCTTTAGTTCATTTAATCGTTATGTAACATCTGTGATGAATTACTATTACAGAAGGCCACGATGAAAGACAATGGAATGTCTTAATATTCTCATTCAATGGCGGCTAGAAATAAATGACAACCGTTCTTGAATTGTTGAAGGTTTCATTCATGTCTTTTTGTTATTCTTCAGAGTCTTTAGACAATAAAAACTTGCAATTAATTATGTAGTAATACTCGCTTAAGTGTCCGAGAAGAAAATAAAAAAAGTTCTAGTCTTATTATCAACAGAATCAGAACACCAGCATTTTACATGCGTTGACGAACACACGCGAAGATTTTTAACCACACGTAACCATTAATTCAACACACTTTTAGAACACCGCTAAAAACGTGGTCCTACAAAAAACAAAAGAAGTCACCATTTAAAATGCATAATTGCGTTACGTAACAATCACCACAAAAAATTTAGCCATAAAAAGTTTATTTACATCACATAAGGAGTCACGAAAACACGCTGCTTTTTGTTTGTGTTCATTCGTAGAAACTGAAACTTGTGGACAGGATTATGCAAGTGAACTTGAGACAATTTTTTTTGTCTGCTCCCGATTGATGACGAAGGTAATAATTTTTTTTCTAAGCGGAGAAGCAGGACTTCCCGTCCGTCGTTAGAATCACTCAGGAATGACCATCGACTGGCCACCGGTTGAAGGAGAAGGCGAAATGAATAGTTAGTAAGGGGGGAGGGCTAGGCTCCCCCCTACCTCTTTCTCACCATCTGATCCCCCCTTCTCGTCCCCCGCCTACACTACACATATAAAAAATAAAAACAAAGTATGGTTCAATCTCATTGGTCAGTTTTTGTGTATAGATATGTAGAAAGACTGCAAGAGAGAAACGAAGATGCGGTAGAGGGGGTTCCGTGAATACATTTCCTCTCCTAATCTCACACTTCACTTCGTTTCTTGACGTCCTCCTCCCATGTGAGCCACACTTACTATTCCATATTTGTAGCTGCCGTCACGTGGGTGACGTTTTGGGGGCACTTGCTCAGGAATTACTCAACTCGATGGAACTGTTGTTCGCAGGGGGGAGGGGGGGTGAGCGGAAATTCAAGCAGTAAACTAACCTCTCTCCCGACATCAGATACTCTGAAGAATTACTGTATAGGGGCTATTCCATCTCAAATCGACCGAAATATACAGAAAACTGACCTTGCAATTTTTAAATATAATGAAACTTTTTCTGTCCGTTGACAACTGTGATACAATGCTTTGTGCAAAGTTTGAGGGATCAGAACTTCATAGTGTTTAAATTTAAAATATTTAAATTTATCGTATTTTTATAAAATTAGCAACTTTAAACTGTTGTGGCTCCGAAACCCTTTCACCCAATGATCAAAATTATGGTTTATTTTGATGCTGAGAAATTATAGTTTATATTGACATGTAAACAGTTTTTCTTACTTTTTATGGAAATGGAGAAATTTAGATTTTTCTTAATTAAGACGCCTTTGCTCACGAAACAATATTTTTAAAATATATGGTTAGATTCCGCTTTGAAAGTACAAATAAACACACATTTTTTACTGGTGCACCGTTGATAAGAAAGTATTGAAAATATCAAATAAAGAAAATAAATAGTACACACGTGAACTAACCAGCTGACTGTAGGTAGTCGAGACGAGCAAGGCCAGGAGACAAACACGTAATGTGTCGTCTAGCAGTCATGGCTGGGCTAGCTTTATCACAAGTTTTCATAAACACAGGAGTAAAATGACGCCCAACGCTCGCTTATCTTCAGCTCTCGGCCAGTTCGTGCGGTACTGCGCCGTTCAAGTCTAGGCGTGTGAAAATAATTTATTTAATACCCTCGAAACTTATTGTCGAGCCACTAAGCAAACAATGCCGATTCCCTCTTAATAATGCAAGGTTTTTTCTCAATATTTTTTACATTTTTACAAATGGGCAAAAAGCCTAAAAATAAGTAAAATAAGATTATCTGTCTCTCTGTATTCAATAAAAATAAGTACTGTATTACTACTTATCATAACCTACTAAATATCAGCTTTAAAATGAGCTCCCGTTCAATGTTCTGCAGTAAATGGTTCCAGAGTTCTGAGCGCTGAAACAGGCTTGTTTTTATAAAATACGCTAAATTTGTCGCTCAATAGTACGAAAACCGTTTGACTTTCGATAGTATATTTTTGAAAATGCACTCTCCTCAGCACCTTGTATAAATAGGGAAAAAATTAGAGTTTAAAAAAAAAGTGAGGTTTTTTACCGATCGATTTCATATGGAATAGCCCATAGTGATGTAAAAAAAAGTATATCATGGCATTTTGTCGAAAAATACAGATTTTCTGTAATTTTATTATGAAAACTGTTACCTTCTCATACTGTTCTGACAATAAATTCTCCATTAAAGATTAAAAACCTTTCTCTGTACTTTAAAATAAACAAAATTAAACCGGAATATTTTAAATTTATTAACATTAGCAATAATTCCTTGCGGTAACTGAGTGGTCAGACTTTCAACGTGACATCTAGGCCATCTGGGTTCGAGTCCCAGTCAACTCTGGGAGTTATGATTGAAAAATCCATAGTGACACAAGGTTGCAGTTGGGGTTTTTCTCGCGTTTCTTCATAATAGGTATCTACATCATTCCGTCAATATTTCTCCATTCCGTCATCATATCATAGCATTCCCGAACGCCGACTGGCGACGCAAGGAGGGGGCTGGCAAAGGAATGGGTGGGGTTGCCTGCTCGAAACTTGGATAAGCTTTAGGGTTAATGCAATAGATCTTGAAATAATTTTAGTTTTGCCCTTTAAATGTGCTGAAATTTGATCCGAACAAATGTAATACTCGTATTTTAAAATTCCTTTTCGAAGCGAAAAGTTACACTTGGTCGGGTGAAATTTCTGCATATGAAGGACAAAACTAAAATTCTTTCAATCATTTATTATCATGATACACTGCTCTCTTAAACTGACTGACCACATTGGGGATTCGACAATGGATTTACCCAAAACACGCTATGAAATATTTCATATAAAACAATTTTTATCTCGAGAAGAAAGCAAAAACGAGCGAAATTGCATTAAAGTTTTTTTGTTTGAAATAACTCAAAGAATAATCTCCTGAAATTAATGACATTATTTATGGTTCGCTATGTATATCTATGCTTTCATCAAATTAATTCACATAATATACAACCATGCTTCCATTCATCATTTCATTATTTTATTCTCTATCCATTCATTCACATAAACTGAATATCTATTAATTCATGTATAAGCCTACATGCATTAATTTACTTATTCACATAATATACATTCATGCTTCCTTCTCTTATTGCATATAGCCTATCTATTCATTCATTCATTCGTATATACATCCACATTTTAATCTATTAATGTGTATATCTATCTACCCATCCATTCACTTATACATCTATCCTTCTATCAGTTAATGTAATCATCAACTAACTCACTAAAGCAGTGTTTCTCAAACTATGGTCCGCGGACCACCTGTGGTTCTCGAGGTCTGCCCTTGTGGTCCTTCAAAAAAGGTAGAAGAAAAAATAAAATTCAAACGAATTGCGTATCGCTCTACAGCTGAAAATCTCAGAGTTTGGAAATGACACATGGCAATCCGTCAACTGACTTCCCACTCTGCTCTCAACAACAAAAGAGAGATTTAAAGCACTATGAACGTGGTGTTTCTCGCCATCTTTTCCCTGCACATCTGGCGCCGCCCATGTAACCCAGCCAGGGATCACTCAAATTCATAAAAGAGGACCGAACCTTTTCATGTATTTATGAAAATCATATTTTTGCCTACACTCAGTCTGCACATTGAAATGGTCACGTGCTGTACGTCGTACTCCAATAATACAACTCTGAGGTCACAATTTGAAATTTATTTTCCAAGTAAATAGGACGAATTTTCATGGGTTCGTGATAACTTTCATTGCGATATTGAAACTAACAAACTTTTATTGAGTGAAAGAGAATAGTTAATTGAACTCTCGATTGAGACCGGACTTAACATGAAATTCCAAGCGGAAGGTATGGTTAATTTCTGGACCGCATCACAAGTGAAAAGAGAATACAGTGAACTGTACAATGGTGTTTTAGAGATTATAATTCAGTTTGTTTATACGTATCTGTGTGAGAAAGGGTTTTCATCACTAACTCTAATAAAAACAAAGTAGGCTACCGAATTCGACTCGATGTATGTGATAATCTCCAGCATACGTCCAAATATAGAACAACTGTGCAAGAATCGGCAGGCTCATCCATCTCATTAATGTGAGTACCAACATTTATTTATTTATTTTTTTTAGTTAATACGTTAAAGATTATCCAAACTCTAATAGCCTTATTAAAGAAACAAAAATGAATTTTCTTCTATTAACATTAGCTTAATTAGTTAATACTAATATAAATTAATTTAATTAAATTAATTGTAATTAATCAATTATATTTTAAAATATAAGTATATTGATATTAAAATATACTACAAAATGACAAATTTGCTTTCGAAGGGAACAAGAATAAGGTGGTCCGCGGAACTGTCCTGACTTAAAAAAAAAATAGTCCCCACTTCAAAAAAGTTTGAGAAACACTGCACTAAAGTATTCAATTAACGCAGCAATTCAGCATTTTAATTAGTTATTCATTTAATAAATTGAATCATTATTCGTTGATACACTCGAAACATAAATTGAGTATAAATTCAATGAATTACGAAAACTGAGGAATGTCTAGTATAGGTCCTAGATAGGAGCGGTACTGATTTGAAAATGAATTTGCTGTGATCATAACCAAAGAGTGGGCAGTTCCAGGCAACACATTTCCAGCAGGAATGAAGGTCATTTTAAAACCAGACAAACATACATACACAACGCAAATATCACATTAATTAATATTAAAGTTGGGTATAAAGGTCTATTCAATTACAAGCTTTGCTGACCGCGTTCAACAGATCGAAACTACGTTGAAAGTCCGTACGACCAGTATTAACATAATTAATATTAATTTTTAAAATCACGCACTTCTCTCGTATCTCAACCTGAGTCTATTCATTAGAGGCAATGGCGACATTATTTCATATATTACATCAGAACATCAAAACACATTCGTGTAGCTTTCATGACTGATGGAAATCTGATTTTTGATGAGTTTTCGACTACACTCGTCATTTATAATACAGGGTGTAAACCAGGGCTGGGCACATTACGTGATTCTGAGAAATGAGCGCTGTGTGCTTTAAAGAGCGGTTCTTCCGAGCGCTGTGACGCATGTATACTGTACGTCATTCAGTGTCGGTGCAGTGGTGACTTTGCAATATGATGGCAAACTTTGAAGACGGAGCTTCCGCTCATACATTAAAGCAGCTGATGAACATGGTAATGATGATGATAAGTACTGTATCATAGAATATTCGGAAATGACATTAGTAATGCAGTATTTTTGTTTGAATATAACCTGATTAAGAAGTTCAATATCCAACGGCATTATTTTTACAACATGCTACTGAATATGACAAATGTGTTGGTAATGAACGCCATAAATTAATACAACTTAAAGAAAATGTTTCTCAGGTACATGATGTCAGAGAACCTATTTGATATTTATATTGCATTATATGTTATTATACATTTAGTAATATATAATTTTAAATTATACAAGTATTATGTTATATCACAGTATATTACAGTTTATGATATATCATGTCATGTCATATCATGTCGTATCGTATCCTATTATATTATATTATATTATATTATATTATATTATATTATATTATATTATATTATATTATATTATATTATATTATATTACATTATATTATATTACATTATCTATTAACAGGATTATGATAATGCACTTAGTGAATCAGCTATGAGAATTAGCTACAAACTTTGCCACGAAATTGCAAGGAATTGAAAACATTCAACGAAGGTGAATTCATCAAGCGATGTGTAATTATATTGGCAGATGAACTCTGTCCACAGCAAGTAGGGGAAGTGGAAGCCATACGCCTTCTCGTAGAACCGTGTTGAGGAGATTGCAGTATGTGCGTATGGGTTATGTAAATACAAAGCCTAATGATTTGTGTGTGTGCATAGAGCGAAGTTTGTTTCATTAAATTAATAAGAGTGTTATAAAGTCTGTACTGTAAAATAGATTGATGTAATATCCTTATAAACTACCTACTGACACACTGAATGACTAGAACAACCGTGGCTCTTGTTATATTAATGCAGGGAAGGTAGCTGTAATGCGAGTCCGCCACTGCGTGAGCGTTCTGCTCTGGCTTGGAATTGAAGTGCCTTACGGAGCGAGAGCAGCTCTGGCCGGCTATATGGAGCCGCTCTCATGCCCGGCCCTAGTGTAAACGATATAAACTGCCAAAATTATTCAGAATGTACATCTCGGTCTATTAAACATGACGTGTAGTGAAATTTTGTTTTTTTTTTCTTCCATTTTTTTTATTTATAACATATCACGTTTTTAGGATTGATAGTAGTATAATATTTACTGTTCGAGTAAATGTGAACATCATTGCCAATGATCTTCCGTCCAACACACGCTAACACCACTACAATAGAGAGACAACAGAGTACCGTGATTTGTAAGCAAGGTTATTTTTTACCACAATTTCAATGTACGTGGCGGACCGAAGTAAATAATGACAGTCTACTATCATTTACAAAAACATTCTATTCGCAGATAAAATATTTTTTTTTAGGGAGACCACAAAAGCTACTGAAAATTTTATTAGACTTTTTGTTCAGTAATTTATGCTCTATCACCAGAATTGTTTTTGGAAGTTTATATATATATATATATATATATATATATACCGAATGATTCAAAAGGTATTTGTGAAATGCTAGACAATGAGATAACGTTATTTGAGATAGCTTCCGAAATAATTTACAGTTGAAATATTCTAACATACGATGTCAACTATCGTTTATAGTAGCCTTTATTTTACCTGTCCATACGTCATGACTAGGGCTAGGATTTTGATGACCTATAAATTTCCACACCTGTGGAGTAGCGGTCAGCGCGTCTGGCCGCGAAACCAGGTGGCCCGGGTTCGAATCCCAGCCGGGGAAAGTTGCCTGGTTGAGGTCTTTTCCGGGGTTTTTCCTCAACCCAATACGAGCAAATGCTGGGTAACTTTCGGTGCTGGACCCCGGACTCATTTCACCGGCATTATCACCTTCATTTCATTCAGACGCTAAATAACCTAAATGTTGATACAGCGTCGTAAAATAACCCAATAAAATAAATGAAAAAATGACCTATAAATCATTTTTAAAATGTCCTAAAAACAATGCATTTATGACATAAAAATCTTTAAAAAATGTCTTAGTGAGTTTTGTGCTAGTTAATATTTAGACTAGTAATTAAATTAAATTCTAGTAGGCCTACCAACATTTAACATAATTTTTCTAAGTGGTACACTTTAATTAATTAGTTTACCTGATGTAGTTTCCATGTAGCCCACCACAAGGAAGTAGCAAGTATAGAGGAGTCTATATTGAAGGGATGGTTGGTCTGATCCATTACATGGGGTGTACCACGTTAAAACGGCAATATTTGTGTAGAAAAACGATTAAAATATTATAAAAAATAATGGGTATTAGTCACCGGCGTAGCTCGGTCGGTTAAGGTGCTTGTCTGCCGATCCGGAGTTGCGTTCGGGCGCGGGTTCGATTCCCGCTTGGGCTCATTATCTGGTTGGGTTTTTTCCGAGGTTTTTCCAAACCGTAAGGCAAATGTCAGGTAATCTATGGCTAATCCTCGTCCTCATTTCGCCAAATATCATATCACTATCACCAACTCCATCGACGTTAAATAACCTCGTAGTTGATATAGCGTCGTTAAATAACTAAGTAAAAAATAAAGGGTATTAATGGACGACAAAACATGTAGACAAAATATCAAAGGAAATAAACATTATTTTATATTAATAATGGGGATTTGTGACCAAAATTAAATGAAAATGCCTGAAAAATGTCCGAATAACACAAAAGATTCTCTTATGAGTTGAAACAGGCAAAAAAATGCAAAAAAAATGCCCTAACAAATATGTCTTAAAACACTCAGTTTATAACATAACATATAAATACTAAAGCAGCTATGTTTCTGGCTTACTAGAAAAAAAGATGCAATTTCACCAAAATCCTAGCCCTAGTCATGACTCTGGAGGAAGTTATGGTTTGTAAACAAACGCTTAACTCTGATGCTTTAAATAAGAAGACAAGTTAGATCACTAACCTTAAGAATACAAGTAGCTCTTCTGTATAGGGAATAAACCCGATTTATTAAACCTGCACTCTATGTAACATACGAAAAGACGTCAATCGTATGAACAATTTCCGTGTCGCTAAGGATAGAGGGTAATTTGAACAGATATCGTAAAAAAATGGTGAGGCTAAACAGTACAACAGGAAGGGTATTTTCTAACAATAACGAAAGTATTTAATTTAATTTTTATGTTTTTCTAATGTTATTACAATCCTAATTAAGTAGGTATAACAACAACCCAATGTAACAGAATATCACTGTGTAGTGTTGTATATTCGAAAAGATTAGCGGTGCCATACTTGAAAAAAAAAAAGTTATTTATATGTATTTTCTGTTCCAAATAGCCATATCTTTCAGAACTAGCATTTCAAAAAATCTTTTCAATCATTCTGTATACAGGATATATACAACATATACATATACAGAGTGTAAAAGATACAAACTGTAAAAAAAAAAACAAATAATTAGACTACTATCAATCTTAAAAACATGGTATTTTACTAATTAAAAATAAAATTATAAGAAATAATTAAATTTCACTAGAAATTTTTTTCAGTAGATCGATATGTATTGTCTATACATTTTTGACAGTTTATATCATTTACACCCTGTATATACAGAATATATGAAAAGTACAGTGGAAAAACAAACAAAATCACAATTCTCTTAAGGGTGACGGCATCTTCTAATTCAGTATTACCACAGTCTAGTATATACAGTCACGAAGCTTGAGTTTTGAGGGTGCTAGAAACAATAGACTGTGACGGTACTATTTTGCATTGCCTGTAATGAGGCGATATTAGCGATCCTAGTGGTGAGCAACTATCTAATGTTTGGATATTTACTACGTATTGAGCTTCGCGACTGTATATACTAGAATGTGGTATTACTGCAAAATTTATTGCTGTTCCTAATGAAAAAGTAGAAAAGGATGGCTGTATCCATGGTGATGATTCTCCTTTACGAGTTTTGACAAATACAGTAAAGTTTGCAGTAATATACTGAATTAGATGATATCACCCTTACGAGAATTGTGACTTTGTTTTTCCTCTGTACTCTTCATATACATTCTCATATTAATTACATCCAGACGGAACTTAGCTGGCAGGAGACAGAAGAGTGTCTTCGTGGTAGGTTTTCAAGAAAATTATCAAATTCCGACATAATAATCGCCGTTGGTGATCTGATCTGTAAGTTACAGTTATTGCTACATGAATTATGTTTCGTGTGTTTAAATTAGAACGAGGCCGATAGATGTGAAAAAAGACAATGAAAATACTTCAGGACAACTTCTTTGGAAAAGGGAGTAAAACTGCAAGGCTGGTGCGTAGAATTACTATTTCGAGTTTCGGTATAACAATTGGTGCAAAAGTATGTGCATTATTCAAATTTTTGTATTTAAAAATCAGTTATGCTCCTGCAAATATCAAAATTATTTCCAGAAAATTGCGCCAAATACCCCTCAAACTCCCTGAAACACAATTAGTTATTTATTTTGTTTAGATTATTTCTCAAGAGCGAAGAAAAATTATGTTCCACAGTCAAATACCTATAAAAACAGATAAAATTGAATAATTTCTGGGGGAAAATTTTCCGGGGCCAGGTATGGATCCCGGGACCTTTGGTTTAACGTACCAACGCTCTACCAACTGAGCTACCCTGGAACTCTACTAGACACCGATCCAATTTTTCCCTCTATATCCACAGACCTCAAAGTGGGCTGAGAACAGTCAAGCAACCAACGTTGAGTGCACACTAATTCTGTGTGACTTAAATTGTGTTTTTTTGTTAACGAACAGTGACGTGTATTATGAAAATCAAGCTTTCAGGTATAACTCCCTGTAAAGTTGATTTGAATAATTTCGAGGGAAAAATTATTCAAACCAATTTTACAGGGAGTTATACCTGAAAGTTTGATTTAAAGATAAAATTATTATTATGACGAGCAGAAAAAAAAACATTTCCCACCAAATTCTTGACATTTAAAGAAAATCCTGCTAGTAGTTCTGTTAAACACATTTTAAATAAGACCCACAAAAAATCATGCACATGATACAAAACTTGGATAAGGAATGTCATTTTTAATAAAGCAATGTGTAAGAAAAATGGATTGCAGCATTTTGAGAGGAGCGGAATTTTAAAAGGCGTGTAATCTTCTAAAAATTGCGGTCTGAAATAGCTGATTGAAAGGTCCTACTCGCATAAAAATTTTTGGAGAGGTCCCCTGAACCATATACAATTTTTTTAATGCTGAAAACGAAAAATATAATTCTTCCATCAAAATTGACAAAAATGACAAATTGCCTCAGTGTATCCTTTACATAATATCTAACTTGTTACAGTCCACAATAACAATAATAATAATAATAATAATAATAATAATAATAATAATAATAATACTTACTGGCTTTTAAGGAACCCGGAGGTTCATTGCCGCCTTCACATAAACCCGCCATTGGTCCCTATCCTGAGCAAGATTAATCCAGTCTTTATCATCATATCCCACCTCCCTCAAATCCATTTTAATATTATCTTCCCATCTACGTCTCGGCCTTTCCAAAGGTATTTTTCCCTCCGATCTCCCAACTAACACACTATTATATGCATTTCTGGATTCGCCCATACATGCTACATGCCCTGCCCTTCTCAAACGTCTGGATTTAATATTCATAATAATTACGGCAGATGAAGACTACACTGAGTGCACTTCTGTGTTGTGTAACTTTCTCCATTCTCCTGTAACTTCATCTCTCTTAGCCCCAAATATTTTCCTAAGCACCTTACTCTCAAACACCCTTAACCTATGTTCCTCTCTCAAAGTGAGAGTCCAAGTTTCACAACCATACAGAACAACCGGTAATATACCGTCAACGCGGGCTACTTGGACCCTTAAAGTGTTACTTGAACCCAGAAGAAAAAGAATGTGGTGGATCATCACAGGACTAGTTTCAATGTGTCTAGTGCTGTACAGTTCTGCCATTTATCGGACACAGTACACTAACTCGACATTAAAATTTTTTACATCGAAGAAAACATTTTTTCTTCTGGGTTCAAGTAATACCTTAAGGGTCCAAGTAGCCCGCGTTGACGGTAACTGTTTTATAAATTCTAACTTTCAGATTTTTTGAGAGCAGACTGGATAATAATAATAATAATAATAATAATAATAATAATAATAATAATAATAATAATAATAATAATAATTAGTCAACCTTGTTTTAAACTTGTACTGGCTAATAATAGTAGGTTGCTAACACGTTAATATTAATAAGTAAAATAAATAAACAAACAACTAAGTAAATGCATAAGTATGGAATTGTAGTGTAATACTACAATGAATTATAATATCGATAAACACAATGGTACATATTAATATTAGCTTCTGTTATACAACAGATTAAATAAATTCACGCGTATTTCTTGCATACACAAATCATCAAGAAAATGTACCAATTCCATTCTGTACGGAATGCTTGCAAACACACTGAAAGTCACAATGGAACGACCCGGGAAGTATGATTAATAGAATTTATAATTAGCCCCTACAATCATAATTACAAGAACTGACAGCAAACATATATTTTCTTCTTTTATTTTCTTTCGCCAGCCCCTTCCAATTCCGATCCCCACCACCCGCCATACATCAAGTCAACTTGCTCTTGCTCTGTCTGACAACAGAGAACAGCCTCTCTTCCCCTTCTCCTTACTTACATTTCACAGCACAAATTTACCATCTCCTTCTCTTTCCCCTAGAACCTTCTCTCCCCTCCTCTATAACAACTTATACACGTCATGCAACAAAAGAAAAACAAAACACAACCGTGAATTCCCGCCAAGGTCCTTCCTAACTCATTATTCTACGCGCCAAACTCGGTTCGCTACTAGCGCCCCTTTCGGCGATATAGAGGACTACTATTATTCTTAGAATATTTGATTGATACTCCGGTCAATGGTTTGCATGGCAGTCATTTGGATTAGATTCCCAGGTTTCGAACCTTGCCGAAGGCAATAATAATAATAATAATAATAATAATAATAATAATAATAATAATAATAATAATAATCATCATCTTCTTCTTCTTCTTCTTCTTCTTCTTCTTCTTCTTCTTCTTCTTCTGCTTCTCCGCTTCAAGGATTAGGCAATTTGCCCGTTCTGGGTTCACAGCTGTCTCCAGCGTTTCCTGGGTAGTCGTCGATCTCTTCTTTAGGATACTCTAGGAAGACTATTGTCTTACTTATTTACTTACTTATAGCTTATAGAAAACCCGGAGGTTCATTGCCGCCCTCACGTAAGTCCGGCAACGGTCTCTATCCTGAGCAAGACTATTCCAGTCTCTACCATCATATCCCAAGTCCCTCAAATGCAATTTAATATTATCCTCCCATCTACGTCTCAGTTTCTCCAAAGGTTTTTTCCTCCCTGTCTCCCAACTAACATTCGATATGCATATCTCGATTCGCCCGTACGTGCTACATGTCCTGTCCTCAAACGTCTGGATTTAACATCTCTAATAAATAATTATGTCATAATTGTATTTTTTTCTCCTAATATAATAATAATAATAATAATAATAATAATAATTATTTATTTTAGCTGGCAGAGTTAAGGCCGTAAGGCCTTCTCTTCCACTCTACCAGCAAAAAGTGTATATACATATGCATGAACTTACAAAAAATTCAACAATTTGATTAAGTGAGAGTTACACTTATACAAGAGTTATATACGAATTAAACAACAAAATACTATGAACTATTAATTAGACACTGAAATAAACTGTGTAGCAGAATTAAGCTAAAATACATAGAATGTTAATATATTTAAAATAATATTAGATAATAGAAAGAGATTATTATGAGACAATTTTGAAAATACAGCACTATCAGGATGATGTCTAAAGAATGAAGTAACAATGTAGTCAGTGATAGTTTAGATCAGTAAGATTGGAGTGAAATGCTAATAAGGTTATCTTTTAAACTGTTTTTAAAGGTGTTTATTGTCTTGCAGCCCCTAATATCTTACTTTGTTAAAAAATTTACGTCACCTCCGTATATTTCCTGACTTCGGTACATCTCTATATACTGAAAATTCGATGGTTTTACTCATCAAATTTCGAGACAGCAGTAAAGTGTGCTATACGCCATTGTTGGCTGCAAACAACGTATCCTACGGCTACAGGAAACAAGGGACAGTCACTCGTTGAGTCCGATCAACAGAAAACTTGTAATGGCGGATTAAAAATTTCAAAATGAAGGACGACAGTTGTGCTGATTTTTTTTTCCTTCCTTATTTCTCTTATTATTTATTTCTCCTTTAAAAGGCAGTTAAAAACCAGTTTTAATTTTAAAAGAAGAAGGAAAAGGAAAAAGAAGGAAACAAAAGAAGGAACGAAGGAACAGCTGTGTAATCTTGCTGAAATTTCCAGCCAATTAAAATTTATTTTACCTTGATGGTTCAGTTTTAAAACCTGTGGGAGCAGCATTACTCCAGTTATCTCTCTCTTTGACACACGCCATTCTCTCTGCACAGTCAGGATGCATCACTCTTACGCTGCGAGTACCTATATACGTATACAAAACTACCTCATCTGGCGGTTTCTCACTAACAGGTCTGTGTTCGAACTAATATTGCCAGGCCTCCCGTATTTCCTGGGTTTTCCCGTATTCCATACAGATGGGCTATTTTTCAGTCTTCCGTTTTCAAGTATTTAAGAACATTTCTCCCGTATTCCACAAATTGTAAACTAATTGTTCATTTCTTATATTTTTCCGTTAAAATGTACATGTCTTTCGAAATCTCTAATTTCTTCACTTTCAAATTTTTTTATTTATACCCTAGATTGGTTGGTAAACTTTCGTAAACTAAGTTTCGTCTTCGAAAATAAATTGCCCCAACCACACGATTGCGTATTGAAATCTGCTTCACAGGGAGCTTTACCTGAAAGCTAGATTTGCATAATATATAGACTACGTTACTGTAGATACTTTAATAGAAAACCACAATTTCAAGTCACACAGAGTTTTTGTGCACTCGATGTGGGTTTCTGGCGTCTTGTCAGCCCACTCGAGGTATGTGGATATAATGAAAAAAATTGAGACGGTGTCGGGTGAAGTTTCTGGGTAGCTCAGTCTGTAGAGCGTTGGCGTGCTCAGCCAAAGGTCCCAGGATCGATACCCGGCCACGGAACAATTTTTCCCTCCAAATTATGAAATTATTCAGTAAGGAGGTAGGTTTGGAAGTAAACCCCGAACATACAATGTATATGATTATGTCTCGTGACCAGAACATACTGTAGTACGGAATGGAAATATAAAAATAGGAAATTAATCCTTTGAAGAAGTGGAAAAATTCAAATATCTTGAAGCAACAGTTACAATATAGGATGATACTCGGGAGAAAATTAAACGGAGAATAAATATGGGAAATGCTTGCTATTATTACGTTCAGAAGCCTTTATCATCCAGTCTGCTCTCAAAAAAGCTGAAAGTTAGAATTTACTGTATAAAACAGTTATATTATCGGTTGTTCTGTATTGTTGATTAGAGGTTAAGAGTGTTCGAGAATAGGGTGCTTAGGAAAAATATTTGGGGCTAAGAGAGATGGAGGTACATGAGAATGAAGAAAGTTATACAACGAAGAACTGCACACATTGTATTTTTCACCTAACATAATCAGGAATTTAAAATCCAGACGTTTGAGATGGGTAGGGCATGTAGCACGTATGGGTGAATCCAGAAATGCATATAGAGTGTTAGTTGGAAGACCGGAGGGGGGAAAGAGACCTTTGGGAAGACCGAGACATAGATGGGAGGATAATATTAAAATGAATTTTAGGGAGGTGGGAAATGATGGTAGGAAATGGATTAATCTTGCTCAGGATAGGGGCCGATGGCGGGATTATTTACTGTATGTGAGACGACAATAAACCTCCGGGTTTTCTAAAAGCCGTAAGTAAATATTTAAGTATAAGTTTTATATATATTTAGGTAAAGGTAAAGGTATCCCCGTAACATGCCATGAAGGCACTTGGGGGGCATGGAGGTAGAGCCCCATGCTTTCCATGACCTCGGCACTAGAATGAGGTGGTGTGGTCGGCACCACGCTCTGACCGCCTTTTACCCCCGGGAAAGACCCGGTACTCAATTTTATAGGAGGCTGAGTGAACCTCGGGGCCGTTCTGAAAGTTTGGCAACGAGAAAAAATCCTGTCACCACCTGGGATCGAACCCCGGACCTTGCAGTCCATAGCCAGCTGCTCTACCAACTGAGCTACCCGGCCGCCCTTTTATATATTTATTGTTGTAAAAATAGCGTGAATTCGCACCATATTCTTTACAAAATGAAACAAGAAATGATATATTATCTGGGTAGTTTTCTTCCGATCTGACGAAGGAATTAAAATCAAATAAATAAAAAGAAAGAATTATTATTATTATTATCTCTAACAAGAAAGGAAAAAAGTAGACCTGTACAAATGTCTTATTAAAATCCTAAGATAATATTGAATATTTCCACGTTAGTTGTAAACTATTCTCAAGTAATAACAACAGAGTTACTAAGCCGAAAGCTCGTTACACTTTTTAAAAATAATCTACGTTCCAATTTATGAAAATTCCTAGTTAATCTTCTGATATAAACAACCACTTTGCTTGTGCATCGTGGTTAAATATGCTAATTGATATTTAATTACAACTCTCAAAATATGTTTTTAAAAATTATAGTTTGACCACTCCAAATGAAGGAAGGGGTTTTTCCAGTAATAAATAACTGTGCAATCAGTCTACCAACTTAGAATCGTAATGACCAAGACGCTATGTTACTCTAATTCAATCTACGCCTGATTACTATCTTCACATCCATGCTCACAATTAATATTACCCACTGCCTCAAGACACTGGTAATGAGGAAGTACACGGGAGATGAACAAAGATTTAGGTCACATTTATAACATTTCCCTGTATAAATAGCATTTAAATATCTTTACATATATCTAGGTACTTCCTAATTGGCGCGCCGCTAGCCAAATGAACAGAGTGTCTACTTCCTAATTCTGAGTTCAGGTTCGAAACCCAGTTGAGTCTTATCAGAATTTCTGGAAAGAGAAAGACTGCTTGTTTCATAATCTTTTCAAAGATCCTTTCTCATTCATTCATTCATTAAATCACTCATTGATTGATTAATTGATTCATACATTCATTTATTCATTTACTTATTTATTTTATTTTATTGCTAGTAAATTTAAAATGAATATAAGTTAATATAATATAAACTAGCCCACTCCTGAATGAGTAAGACTCGTGCTCAAGAGGGGATTCCAATACAGACAAAAATAAAATTAAGAGTGAATAAATTACAGATTAAAAAGTGTTAAATATATTTAAACCCAAACTATAAATCCAATACATTCTTTTTTTATTTTTTTATTAATTTGGAGACGATTAGTGGTTAAAATAATATTAGAATAAAATTTGTTTAATAATCTAGAACCTTGACTCATGCTATGATAAAAAGCTGCATTGATTTTACATTCAGGTTCAGATAAACGCAGAGAATTCACATTTTTAGTTATATATTTATGTATATAACTTTCAAAGTTATTAAGGTTTCTGTGAAAATATTTTAATAAAATAAAATAATAAATTTGTTTAATCCTAGTTTTATTCCCTTCAGATCTAATAAACTGTAACAACAATTCAGGTTGCCAAGCGACAATAGAAAGCAAATGATGTGTAAACAAATGAATGAGACATGTACTCAGTCCACACCTGTGGAGTAACGGTTAGCGCGTCTAGCCGCGAAACCAGGGTTCGATTCCTGGTCGGGGCAAGTTACCTGGTTGAGGTTTTTTCCGTGGTTTTGCCTCAACCCAATATGAGCAAATGCTGGGTAACTTTCGAACTCAATTGAATACTCTTTCAACTTTATGCATCAAAACATTGGGGTGCCATTTCAAATGGCAGTGAAAATGGCAAAGGGGTGAAACCAAGAATTCAATTAATATTGGTTTTAAATACATAAATTACTATATTTTTGTATAAATTAAATTAAATTGAAATAATTAGTTATTTAGATCGGAAAGTTTTTAAATGAAAACCTGGTAACAAAAAAAAAACACTACAATATAGCCTATATCATGTTAAATTTAAATTTAATCATGTCAAAGTTGATATTATGTAAAATGTTAGCATATTTCATTTTATCTTAGTGTCAGTATTGTATTAACAATTGAAGAGTCCACTGCAAGAATGATGGATGTCATTTGGAATACATTTTGCAGGAGAAGCAATTGAAAGTTTGAAATGCTTGGCGCTCAAAGCTTAACTGCGATTTTCCGATCATTACTGGACAATGACTATCAGTGTTAATGCCATATAACTCTATATGTACATTCTATATCTCTTAAGCTATGCATTGACAGTCTTGGTTCATTTTCGACAAGAAAGTGACATCCATCATTCTTGCAGTGGACTCTTCAACCTAACCTAAGTTCATATTGCAGTATTGTACAATCCATTTGATGTCTTTTATGTTCAAATATATTCGTGTAATCAACATCGATCTGAAGATGATCTGTTTCAAAACTATCCTAATCCGACGAGCTTACTGTCAAGTCTTTTTCCTCCGGCTTGCTACAAAACTGTCCTTTTCAAGAATATTATTTGAAATAACTGTGTAACTTTTAGGAGAATGTTTATGAAACGTCTGGAACATTTAATTGTAATTTTACACCACAAGAAGGTTCCTTTCATTAAGTTGTTAAATTTTTCGTGTTACAAGATCTTCACGTTCAGTGGAAAATCGTCTATGATGAATAAGGACAGTTTTACAAACCACCAGGGGCCTGTTTCTCAAAAATACTAGAGTAGTAGTTCACCAGTTAATAGTTGCCAGAGTATATTTCACCAGCTCTAGTAGATTCTGTTTCTCAAACTATTTTACCAGTCTAGTAACTTGTGACAATTTTTCACTAGTCACATGATCTGTTTCACTAGTCAGCTGATTGAGTTCATTTGTTTATAGCCATTGGTAGGTATTGTTATTTGAGTTTAGAAGGCTAAGTTGTTTGTGTTTTGGTTCTTACTTCTCTCTTTTCTTCAAATTCCATCAATTGAAAGCAAATTATCTATACTCAATATGATTAATGAATCAAAGGATATATCATTCGGTGCTTTTTCAAGCATAATAACAAAAAATGATAAAGTAAACGAATGGACAAAAAAATTTGTAATATGTGAGGGTTTGGAACTGATACCTCAGAACAAAGATTATGCATACGTTAGGGACACTTACAGGCCCAACATTAAGAAAGCAACTTTGACGAGTACCAATTCAAGCTCACAGTATCATAATATGAACACATTATGTAGCTAGTGGGTCTACTGGCGACATGAATGCCACTTATGACTTGAAAAATTCGTTAGTTTTTTTTTTTCAGTTTTACGTTTGAGCTATTCGTAAATTAGTGTCGTTTTGTATTTAATTTGTAGGCTAAAGTTGACAATGTCAGAAGAACTGCCAGTGGAGGAGGAAAGCCAGCAAAAATTACTGCAGTTGATGAATTGGTATCAGATTATTAGGAAAAAAATTCTGCATGTGTTGCTGGTCTAGGGAAGAAAAACCTGATGGCATTGGAAAATAATCAACATCCCGATTTGTAGAGCAATTTGCATTTGAAGCTTTGCTGATAATGCATGACTTCTATTTGTTTGTCTTGTTATGGCAGGTCCCACTATATTTAACAACTCGCCAAGCTTTTCAGCACTTTATTTAAACCGTTCTTTAAACAATGCTCCTGTAAAGGTATAATAATTGTTCCTTCTCGATATAGTTTTAGCTCTTCTCACAACAACTTCTTTACTACGTCAATCGGAATCACTAAGCCACATATATTAAAAAAATAACTACAATATTTTGTTTTGATTATCTGAGAAAGGTTGTCACTGGTAACTGATAATATAGAAATCACCAGTCTTTAGAGTCTTGTAGGAATATTCCTGTGGAATACTAGTATAAGCAACTAGATTAGCATTTTGAGAAACAGAATCTCTTAGGAACTGGTGAAATCGGCCAATATTACTAGTCTGTGAACTGGTAACTACTACTTTACCCTTGTAGTTTCTAGAAACACAGACTTGTAAAACAAACTATTATTACTACAGTACAGACTAGTATTACTAGTCCGTGAGTTTTGAGAAACAGGCCCCTGCTCATTTCTATTTTCAAACTCAGAAGACATACAGTGAATAACGTAAATACACATATTGAAACGAAATATCTACTTACAATAGTAACGACTTGATGTATTTTGAAGAGTGTACACAAATTTGACAGGTTCGAAGAAACAACAATGAACAGCTTGGAAGTGAGCTATGAACTGAATGACGCTTTGTGTTGAGGCTCACACTTCAAAAAATATATCGTGTGTAGACATTTTTAAAAGTACGATAAATTTCACCCTTTCAATTCGAAATACCAGATATCTCGTCCACTGTCATTTAGAAGCTCTTACAGACCATTTTAAAAATTTTGAGTGCATTACGAATTCATAAGTGGACACGATTCGCTTTGTGTTCTGTAATATACATGAGACTCGACAAGCCCAACTCATTTCCTGGATATCTCTAACACCAAATTAAACTTTGAAGAAAACTGATAATGTAGCATTAAATCCACAGCCGACCGGCAAGTTCGAAATTAGTTTACTTTTGTTCCAAGAAACATTAAAAGTATAGAAGCTACCAATTACGATCGAGTAACATTAAATATTCATCAAGTATTTCACGCTTCTAGTATCAATTACCTAGTCACTTCATCACGAAAAGTGTGCGACGACATTCTTGAGAACTTGCGTGATTCCAAGTGAAATACACTTGAGAGTCCAAAAGGTTCAATTTAGTTTATTGGGCGTCCTATCAATTTTCCACAGTATAAAGTACCCTCAGTTGGCGCGAAATTTTAAGATGTTTTTATTGTATTAAAGATGTTGAAACATCCACAGTTTCGGAGCCACGTAGGCCTATCGGTTCTATCAACAGCGAAGCAAGAATAGGGAACCTGTCTACTGGAACTGTAACCGAGAGCGATTCTCCAGTCAAACAGATAGGTAGCAATTTGTCTTCACTTCCCTGGCTGTGGAGCCGATTACGCCTATACCTCCGACATGTTAAAATATGTTTATACAACAATGACTCGTCCACACCTGTGGAGTAACGGTCAGCGCGTCTGGCCGCGAAACCAGGTGGCCCGGCTTCGAATCCCGGTCGGGGCAAGTTACCTGGTTGAGGTTTCTTTTCCGGGGTTTTCCCTCAACCCAATACGAGCAAATGCTGGGTAACTTTCGATGCTGGACCCCGGACTCATTTCACCGGAATTATCACTTCCATTTCATTCAGACGCTAAATAACCTAGATGTTGATACAGCATCGTAAAATAACTCAATAGAATAAACAATGACACGGTGCAAAAAATCATGCCATCTTTAATAATGTGCAAATTTTAAATCAAAGAAAATAAGTTCATTAACATTACAGTGGATGATCATATTTTTAGAGCCACTTGATGAAATCAGAAAATTCATTTTCCAATTGTTGTACTGGCAATAATATTAAGTTGCTTTTTATTATTTGATATCATAAAGTACACATTTCAGTAATAAAATATAGATAATTATAGGCCTAGCTTTCAATAATGGAAAAAAGCTACCAGGGTGGTGTAGTGACTAGAGTGCTGGTCTTATAATCCCATGGACCTGGGTTTGATCCCAGTGTACTCCCGATTTATAATTTTGTGTTGGGAAAAGTTGTGCTAACACACGAGTTTTCTCCGGGAGCTCCGGTTCTCCTGTGACATCCCAATAAATCTCCAGCATAATTTCATCTCATCACAGGTGTAGCTTAGACCTGCCTCATTTGTCGCAACCTGGGCAACGGCTGTGTCGGTAATTGTCTACATAGCTGGCTTCATATGGGTGAATGACGGATAGTCAAGTACCCGTCAAGTACTTGGAAACAATCGACTCTATTTTTTTAAGTTTTATCAAAAATCCTAATTTTATCAAATGGCCCTAATAATATGATCACCCACTGTATATTAAAAATTAACAGGTGCATAGATTTACTATAATACATGTTTCACATAGAACTACATGTGGATGAGATCACATGTCGACAAGTGCACAGTTTTACTAAGTTACATGTTTCACGTAGAACTAATTGTGTGTGTCGATATGTGCACAGTTTTACTATGTTACATGCTTCACGTAGAACTACGTATGGATGAGATCACATGTCGAACAGGTGCACAGTTTTACTATGTTACATGCTTCACGTAGAACTACGTGTGGATGAGATCACATGTTGACAGGTGGACAGTTTTACTATGCTGCATGTTTCACGTAGAACTACGTGTGGGTGACATAGGTACATAGTTTTACTATGCTACATGTTTCATGTAGAACTACGTGTGGGTGAGATCACATGTCGACAGGTGCACAGTTTTACTTTGCTACATGTTTCAAGTAGAACTACGTGTCGGTGAGATCACATGTCGACAGGTGCACAGTTTTACTTTGCTACATGTTTCACGTAGAACTACGTGTCGGTGAGATCACATGTCGACAGGTGCACAGTTTTACTTTGCTACATGTTTCACGTAGAACTACGTGTCGGTGAGATCACATGTCGACAGGTGCACAGTATTACTTTGCTACATGTTTCACGAGAACTACTTGTGGGTGAGATCACGTGTCGACAGGTACACAATTTTACAATGCTACATGTTTCACGTAGAACTACGTGTCGGTGAGATCACATGTCGACAGGTGCACAGTTTTACTTTGCTACATGTATCACGTAGAACTACGTGTCGGTGAGATCACATGTCGACAGGTGCACAGTTTTACTTTGCTACATGTATCACGTAGAACTACGTGTCGGTGAGATCACATGTCGACAGGTGCACAGTTTTACTTTGCTACATGTTTCACGTAGAACTACGTGTCGGTGAGATCACATGTCGACAGGTGCACAGTTTTACTTTGCTACATGTATCACGTAGAACTACGTGTCGGTGAGGTCACATGTCGACAGATGCACAGTTTTACTTTGCTACATGTATCACGTAGAACTACGTGTCGGTGAGATCACATGTCGACAGGTGCACAGTTTTACTATGCTACATGTATCACGTAGAACTACGTGTCGGTGAGATCACATGTCGACAGATGCACAGTTTTACTATGCTACATGCTTGACGTAGAACTACGTGTGGATGACATAGGTACACAGTTTTACTATGCTACATGTTTCATGTAGAGCTACATGTGGGTGAGATCACATGTCGACAGGTGCACAGCTTTACTTTGCTACATGTTTCACGTAGAACTACGTGTCGGTGAGATCACATGTCGACAGGTGCACAGTTTTACTTTGCTACATGTTTCACGAGAACTACTTGTGGGTGAGATCACGTGTCGACAGGTACACAATTTTACAATGCTACATGTTTCACGTAGAACTACGTGCGGGTGAGATCACATGTCGATATGTGCACAGTTTTACTATGCTACATATTTCACATAGAACTACTTGTGGGTGGGATCACATGTCGATATATGCACAGTTTTACTATGCTACATATTTCACGTAGAACTACTTGTGGGTGGGATCACATATCGATATGTGCACAGTTTTACTATGCTACATATTTCACGTAGAACTACGTGTGTGTAAGATCACAGGTAGCAAAACAAAATGTAGTAGATGAGTGAGAAAAATGAATCGCGAGAGGAAGGAGAAGATGAAAATAAGTGTCAGAGGATAGAAGAGAAAAAGAAATGGAATAGGTCTACCAGAAGTGTAATAAGAAATGAAGAAATGAGCAGTAGAAAAACGGAGAAGAGAAGAGAAGAGAAGAGAAGAGAAGAGAAGAGAAGAGAAGAGAAGAGAAGAGAAGAGAAGAGAAGATGACCTCATATTTATTCGTATACAATGCATAACAAAAGCGTGGAAATATCCTACACTTGAAGACAGATGACGATTGAAGAGCAAGGAGCAATTAGCCCCACCTCTCCGCCGTCTGGTTACCGGCTTGATGTAGAGCCGTGCGCGAAAAGGTCAATTAAACCGAAGGTAGAGTCCACGCCTGCTGACCTCGTCATGCTTTCAGCAAGCCCGGCAGCTGGTGAGGACATCCCAGTCGGCTGTTAATCGTGCTTTACACAAGATTCTAGCACCGCATGTTCAGACAAGCTATGTTATACTTTATAGAAGCATGGAAAGACATAACAGGCCTCCTTCTGAAGACAAGTAAAGGGGAGGGTTCCATGTTGTGTGTTATCACAGGATTTTTAGGTTTTTGGAGTAGGTGAAATAGGATTTTTTTTTTACGCTTTATGTCCAACCTGTGAAAGGGATCGCAAAAACTGTCCTCTCGTTAAAAATGTATCCTTACAGTTATTCTTAAAAAATAAATATGTATTTATTAAGGCAACATGGACCACGAAACTGACCTTTTCAAGAACCAAACTATTTATCAAAATTTATAAGATTCGAAATTTTTGCTCCTTTCCCTTTAACATTATTTGCAGTTTGAATAAATTATTGTAACAAATAATATTTTATCTAATATAATTTGCCTTGATGTAACTACATAAATTTCAATTTTCAGTAGATAAAAGGTACAGCACACATGCAAATTTTGAAGTAAATTTGTTCAATCTTGATCAAGAAATATTTTAAAATTAACAAACAAACAAAACAACATTATTTACTGGTACTGTTCCTGGTTGCAATATTTGACCAAATACTTTTCAAAATTCTAGACTGAAGCTTTTTCTATTGTCTCTCAAAATACACTTGAAGGACGAAAAGGTTATTTTCACAGGACATGACATCATAGGGTGCAAGTTTCATCACTGCCACTGCAGCAGGTACCCACAGTAACTGACAATTGAAGCTTTCCCCCTGGAGAATGTAGCACACATTTTTCATTTTTTCAAACCCTGGATTCCTCTACACTACTTTCTTCAGTTTTAATGTGATGCCTTAACCCACGGATCCTGGTAATTGTTTCTATAGAAGCGAGTCAATGACACAATTGCATCTTTCAGTTGTAGCGACGAAGATTCCAAGTACTCTATATATTTTGGAAGGTCACTGAAATGTGCCTTGAGAAAACCAAGGGAGCCATATATGTTGTCACTGCTAAGTACAGATTTTGCCTTAGGGATTGAGGCAGCTTCCTCCACGTAGAGTGTGTTCTTTCCTCTCTCTCACTCACTCACTCACTCTCTCTCTCTCTCTCTCTCTTGAAATGTATTGATATTTCTCTCAAAATGAAAAAAAAAATCAATACATAACGCAGTAAATAGAGGATAACGCGTATCAACAATGATTTAGGTTTTTTAGGTACTAATGTCCAATTTAGGTTTTTCTAGGTTCAAAGAATTCATATACAGGGACATCATTTTACTTTTACTAACATTTTTAATATTAACTTGGCTATACCTCTGGATCAACGCCGTTTGCTATCCCCTTCCACGACTGGAGTTCGATGATACTGACGTAATATACAAACAAATCACTTTACTAGGTACAGGAGGGAAGAAAAGTAGTTCATCCATTTATGTAAACTAGGAAATATTGCGCTTTTGAGTTTCATCATTTTCATTAGGTTTTTGTTTAATCAAAATACAGTACAGTATTTAACAATGAGTGTTTTTACTCACGAACTGAGCTGTCCATGTGGACGTATTCATTATGCAGTGTATATTATACTGTCTACAGCACATTAGCGTACAATATAGAGAATGAAGTTAAATTGAAAAATAATCATAATATGGATATTAAACACATTTCGATACAGGCTTCAGTTCTAATGTGCATATTATCGCACTATAGACTATTGTACTTAATTCCAATTACCAGTTCTTCGTACTAGTAACTCAAGTTGAAATAATTCTGTACCTGCTCTATAAAAGAGTACCTTACGTACTGTAAATTCAATCTTCACTTCTGCCCGAAAAGATAAAATTACTCAGACATACTATCTACTGTCCGTCCAAGTGGTTATGTCATAGGGTCGTAGAAAGGAGGGAAATCACGTGACAGTTAATTACTTAACGAGGCCCTTTTATTTAAGTTATTTTAAACAGTTGTGTAATATTACGTAGACGTCCAATTCCTAACAGAAATTAATGTTCTCAGAAAATAGCTAAGACAGCCCAGCCACTAGCTGGAGAATAAAAGCTGGTTGGGGAAACCGGGATACGACGTAGGCAAATGGACGACAGTACCTGTGCGAAAATGATTCAATATTGAAAGCTCTTTCGTCACTGGAAAATGCGAACATATTTTTGGAACGTACTGTGGCTACTATGACTGTATATGCGGTCTTGGATCTGTGTGGAAGAGGTTGAAGGGGTGGGAGTGAAGTACATTCAAAAACTCAGGTACAATAAAAATTGAAGCAAAAATAAAATGATGTCCCTGTACATGACTCCCACGATCATGATTAGGAGAGTATTGAAGAAATTTGAAGTTCAGAAGCAAGGAAAAAATAGGTAAAAACCTATAAATTCGGTCCCTAGTTACCACACTTGAAGCAAAATCTGTCCCTAAGTGAAAGAGTTTCAAACAAGTTTCATTGTCCGATATAAAAAGATCAAGTTTCCACTCCGCGCATCGATCTCTCCAGATGCTTTGATCTGGTAGTAGACAAACACACGGACGGAATAATATATTACGATGTCAGCATGGCATCTGACAGCCTGAGAAAAACAATATTGAATCTAGAACTACGACCACACCAGTTGGTTTCAAAACTTCTGTGTGGCACAGATCTCTCACCTGAGAATTACCTCAGAATTTTTGGGAGGTTCTCGACAGCACCAACAACAGTTTCTGTTTCAGGCACACGGCTAAGATCAACAGCGTTTTTCTTTCATTCGAATGTGCGACGTCACAGCATTATTCACTCGTAATCTAGAACTTTCTGAAAATTGTATACAAGACAAAACTCACGTTGCACTGCTTTAACACTACCAAATTAGCAAAGATCCACTTCGCTTGTAGCTTCGCACTAGTGACACACTAAAATTTTCGGTCGTTAATAAGAATACAATTTTCTTGTTTTTCTCACAGGTCGTGTAATACATGAGCGGTATTCCATTGCTTTCATATCGCATAGCTATTAAATTGACGTTTGTTTGGCTTACGATGCAAGTTTCATGGTGATTTTATTTTGTCTACGTCCAAACTAAACATCCTGTATTCATAACAGTAGCTTATTAAATGAGTGGAGAACATCACAACATAAGCAATTAAATGAATTTATTAATGAAATTACATAATTACTTAAGCCAAATTACTTAACCCAATTTAAACGTTGCATGGAGAACACAGTCCTTGGTTCGAGTATCGCTTAAGGTCGTGCTGACTCCTATTGTTGGAGTCTATGTCACTTTAACCCCAGCCAAGTCAAAACTGATAAAAAAGAGTGTAAGAGTAAAATCTTAACAAGTGGTAGGATCCAAAAAATAAAGGTATATCTAGATATTTCATAGGTACAAATACAAGATACAAATCACATAGACCTAGAATCTTACTTACTTACAAATGGCTTCTAGAGAACCGGGAGGTTCATTGTCGCCCTCACATAAGCCCGCCGTCGCGCGTCGGTTCCTATCCTGAGCAAGATTAATCCAATCCCTGTCGTCATATCCCATGTCCCTCAAATCCATTTTAATATTATCCTCCCATCTACATCTTGGTCTCCCCAAAGGTCTTTTCCCCTCCGGCCTCCAACTAACATTCTATATGTATTTCTGGATTCGTCCATACGTGCTACATGACCTGCTCATCTTAAATGTTTGGATTTAATGTTTCTAATTATGTCAGGTGAAGAATACAATGAGTTCAGTTTTGCGTTGTGTAACTTTCTTCAATCTCCTGTAACTTTATCTCTCTTAGCTTCAAATATTTTTCCAAGAACTTATTCTCAAACACCCTTAGTGTCTGTTCCTCTCTCAAAGTGAGAGTCCAAGTTTCACAACCATATAGAACAGACCTTAACGACATTTCATACAAGTTGAGAGGATGCGAAGGCATTTCATTCCACTTCTACTTGCCCTGAGTCCGTCAGTGACAGACCGGTAGCTGTTACCTCTTATACCTGCACCCCCCCCCAAGTTGTACACACGAGGAAATAATATATTAATTAAAGTACATAAGTGGATATAAAATACAGTGACACAGATGTTTGACAATTACATGTTTGAGTATATTTTAGTGTCGTTCTTACAATATTTTCAACTAATAATAAATTAAATTAAGGGATGTTAGTTTGTATTATGAAGTCAGGGAGGAGCGACACAGTGCAGATTGTTCCGTCGTTTATGCTGTAGAGTAGCAACTAGCGGTGAAGAAAAACATTTATCTTCTGCTGTCAGTAGCTTTTTAATGTGCCAGTTGATATAAACAACGATAAAATGAAATACAAATGCTTAGTATAGGTTTTCGAAATATAGATTACTGGTAAACATTTTCAATAATTAGAATTTTCACTATGTTCTAAGTCAATTAGTCGAACGTTAGTAAGATAGACAGTAGCATCTTCCCCTTCACGGATGATAAAGAGTGTGAGTAGAGGGGAAAGCCTATCAAGCAAACTGAAATGGGGATTAGAACCTACAAATTTTAAATATAAATGAAACTTAAGAGTCATTTTTACTGTATTACCAATAACTTATTCATCTTAGAACTTTCATAGCCAAACTATATGAATCTCCGACACACACACACGCAAGCACGCACGCACATACACAAATACACAACACACACAAAAGACACAACACACAACACAACAGATACACACATTAAAGACACAACACACACACACACACACAATACACACACAGGCAAAATGCACAAAAAAACACATACACACACACCAAAGACACAATACACAACACAGACACATTTCTGCATTCATACAATATCAGTAAATTCAATGACTTTAGTTACATATTTTCATATTAAAGCATTTGCTAGTTTTTACGTAGGGTACTGGTTTTAAAACCGACGGCGAAGTCAATTTATAATGCCAGTTATTCTAATACAGCCCTCCAAGCTAGGATCTAACACCTGTTTCAATACGATAGTCAAAAAGCCAACAACGTTTCCTGTAGAATGATGGGGTGGTATTGCTTCTAGGGGTAGCACTGTAAACAGGTTAGGATGCCTAATTGAATATTCGGAAAGAAGAGGGTGAGGAACACACTTGGGTTTACGTGTAGGGAGAGTTACTATAACATTAAGATATCCAAGTGAAAGTTAATAGCTTTTTTGTACACGTCAGAGGGATCAAAATATTTTAGTGTTAGTGCTGGTAACACAGGGAATGCATATAGTTAAGAGGCTGAAAGAAATTTAATATACCTAAGAATGAGGAAGGGTCTATACGAATAGAAAACATCAACACGATCAAATCGTTGCTATAGCAACCTATGTTAAATCGATGGTCTTATTTTTTAAACTTCATTATATTTTACGAGATTCGTCTAACGGTTAGAGGTTGTCTCTTCGAGCCGAAGACAATGTTTAAAAAACTGAAGACGCATATGAAGTGTATGGAATTAAAATTATTTCGAGATATTTCCATTTCCCCTAATACCACTCCAATTTCTTTCTCCAATTCATAATATTTTAATTAAAGATTACAACTTTTACGAAAGCAACAAAATGCTAAATACTTCCGAAATAAGTTTTCTTCAGTATATTAATTTCTCATCGTAATTTAAGTAATTAATTTATTGCTGCGTAACACCCTCAAAATGCGAAATGAAAATGCTGTAATATAACTTCGAAGTCGACATTATACAGGGTGTTAACTAATACGTGGCAAATTTTCAGAGAATGGATGGAATACGGTATCTAAAAGCAACCAAAAAGTTCATGTACTATCTGAGAAACTTTTCTTGATCCTACTTTTAACGCAAGGGTTGGGCAGCAAGAGCGGATTCTACTCTCTCACGGGGAGCCATATGATTTCTCTTCATCCCCTTTCTTCCCGCCGAACACCGCGCAGCGTTGATTCAGTGACGGATGAATATTAAGCGTCCCCGTTTAGAGTCTGGATCCGTTCTTGATGCCCAGCCCTGTAATTTAACGGGAACGAGGGGGCAGGAGGGAACTAAGCCCGTCTTGCTTACTGCAGTACTGCCAATCAAAAGGAACTCAACACTGAACTGAACTAAAATATTAAACAGATTGTAAACCGTTATGTCTGTGCCTCATGTGAGCAGTTCGTTTCCGAGGAGGAGTTTGGAAGGTATTCCTGTGAAGCATATGATATTTCCTCAGCCATTATGATAAACAAAATAGGTACCGGTACTAGGCCTATGTTCGAAAACAAAATTAATTCGATTTTCGAACATATTAGAATAATATCAAGGAAAAACTGTTCCGGAGCCGGGTATCAATCCCTTCGCTTAGCGCGCGAACGCTCTACCGACTGAGCTACCCCAGGAACCATATACGACACCGTCACAATTGTGAATTCGCGCGCTAAGCGAAGGATCCCGGGATCGATACCCGGCTCCGGAACAATTTTTCCTTGAAATTATTCAATCCTGCTTTACAGGGAGCTACTACCTGAAAGCCAGATTTGCATTCGAACATATTACTTTTGGCAGAACCTAAATGCCACACTACAGCTGGATTAAGAGACAGTAGGAATTATGGACCAAGACTATACAATTCAGTATTGAAAAATAATCCAGACCTAAGCAATTTACACATTCTTAAGTTTAAAAATAAAGTGAAAATGTTTGTATGATACTAGCATTATATAGTACTAATTTTTATTGTATTTATCTGATGCATGTACCCTATAAGATAAAACATTGTAATAAACATAAATAGATCATTTTCTTAATTAATAACAGTGTATATCTCCAATAAATGATTTTCGTAGCATCGCCACAGATACACTTGATTGTACTTGTCACTATATCTTGTCACTAGAAAGTTATTGAAATTTATATTTTCCCCGCCATTCATAAAATATTTTGATATGATACCTCTTGCACAAAAGGAGAGATCTATAACTGAAACTCGATTAATATATTTCAGTATTATTTGTATTTATCCTGGTAATAATGAACAGTTTGACTCGTAGACATTTTGTTTTTTCAGCATTTACTTCCCATGATTTTACGAGAAGATTAGAAGAGAACGGCAGTTACGTAGACTTTCAGCTCCCCACTACTACCATTAATGCACAACACAATGTCAATACGGCGGTTGCTGTCGTCTGCGATACAACGAACTTTTCTGTTGATTTTCGAGTTTGGCATTTTTTTCCGGTTATTAGATGCTTATTTAAGTTGTGTTAACTCTCGCTAGTGGTTTTATATTTTATTTTATCCGTCTTAGTACTTATTTTATTATTGTAAATATTTTTGTTTTATCACTATTATTATTATTATTATTATTATTATTATTATTATTATTACTACTACTATTATTTATATCATCAGCATTATTATTTGAACCCTGTAAAATTTATGTAGACTACTGGACTGCACCCGAGCACGAGCATATGCTCATTTCGGGTATCTATTCATATGTATTCAATTCAAATGTAAACTGTAAATAAATTTGAAATTTGAAATATTGTGTCTATTAAACAACAATCAGTAAACACAATACTCAACGCCTTCCAATTATACCATCAGATGTCACGGCGTATGGCTATGCAATTCAATTTTAGTGTTTAGTGTTGGTACTCCTCCAGTGGTTGAGTACTATGGAGCCGAAGCACCAAGAAAAGTTTCGCGCATAGTAGATATCGACGGTCCAGTTGAAAAGGGAAACAACTCAAAATTTAAATATTCATATTATGAGGACTCGCCATCATCTTTGAAAAATCAAGACTACTTTCTATAAGTAGTCAACATGTAGATACCTAGAGTAAAATTCGTTCCGGCACCGGGAATCGAACCCAGGACCTCTCAGCTATGCGCTGAGCGCTCTTTCCACCTGAGCTATGCCGAAACTCGAACTCGCCTCCTTTGTATCATCAATGGCCTACCACCTGCATTTTAGACTTGTCTCTTAACCGAATCATGTAGAATTATGCATGGTGTAAACAAAGATGTCAAAATAATGTTGTAATAAGCAAACATGTATGAACTAAAAAGTACATGTAACAAAAAAAAAACAAAGCGAAATGTACAAAATCAGTAACTACTCGTCTAACAGATCTTTATTAAACCTTGTACAGAAGTTACAGTTAGCATACAAACGTAATCAGAATTTGTAGGCAACACATATAATATGCTACTTGTAACTCCTGTACAGAGTTCTGTAAAAATCTGTTAGGTAGGAGAGAAGTAATTAATTTTGTCTAAAACCATCTCATATAAACGGTAGTTTCTCTTATACAAACGTAATCAGAGCTGGCCCACAAAAAATATGTTACCTGTAACTCCTATACAAAGTTTTCTAAAAATCTGTTAGGAGTGAAGTTACTAATTTTGTCTAAAACCACCTCATATAAACGGTATAGTTTCTCATATACAAACGTAATCAGTAGGGCTAGGATTTTGATGAAATTGCATCTTTTTTCTAGTAAGCCAGAAACATAGCCGCTTTAGTATTTATATGTTATGTGATAAACTGAGTGTTTTAAGACATACGCTATTTGTTGGGGCATTCCTTTGCATTTTTTGCCTGTTTCAACTCATAAGAGCATCTTTCGTGTTATTCGGACAATTTTGTGGAATTTTCATTCAATTTTGGCCACAAATCCCCATTATTAATATAAAATAATATTGATTTCCTTTGATATTTTGTCTGCTTTTTTTGTCCATTAATACCCTTTATTTTTTACTTGGTTATTTAATGACGCTGTACCAACTACGAGGTTATTTAGCGTCGATGGAGTTGGTGATAATGATATGATATTTGGCGAGATGAGGCCGAGGATTCGCCATAGATTAACTGACATTTGCCTTACGGTTGGGAAAAACCTCGGAGAAAACCCAACCAGATAATCAGCCCAAGCGGGAATCGAACCCGCGCCCGAGCGCAACTCCGAATCGGCAGGAAAGCGCCTTAACCGACCGAGCTACGCCGGTGGCTAATACCCATTATTTTGTATAATATTTTAATCGTTTTTCTACACAAATATTGCCCTTTTAACGTAGTATACCCCATGTAATGGATCAGTCCAACTACCTCTTCAATATAGACTCCTCTATACTTGCTAATTCCGTATAAGAGTGGCCTTGTGGTGGACTACATGGAAACTACATCAGGTAAAATATTTAATTAAAGTGTACTACTTAGAAAAAATTGTGTAAAATTAAATAAACTTGAATGTTGGTACTAGAATTTAATTTAATTACTAGTCTAAATAGTAAGTAGCACACAACTCCTTTGTGCGAGATCGGCGTATTTGCTTGTTTTGCACACAGAACCAATACGCGGTAAGTGCGAAATACCGCATTCAGTATTCCCAATGTAACACACATAACAATTTCCCTCTTCTTACCGCTTAAGCGCGACATTCATTTTACTGATTTAGGCTTTTAACATATTATTTTTAGAGACGTTTAACATAGTAATAATTATAAATTGAAAACTTACCACTGCAATTTCACCTAAATTGCAATGTTAATTATTGTTTTTAAATATTTGCAAAAATTAAGTAAAATCTACTACTCCACGAAAGTTATTGCATTCCTGATACAAGTAACATTAAGGAAGCCGTGAAAAAATCAACGAGATTCCAGATGCCGATATTATTACTGCAATATGTTATATAAACAATATTGTTAAAATATTAAAATGAAAAATAAATCATTACATAACCTTACTGTTTGTTTTAAGTTCGCATTTATAGACTGGGGGAAAAAAAAGACAGACGTATATCACGGCCTGCTGGAGTATAGTAAACACAGAAAACATTTTATAGCAACAAGATATTTGGTTTTCCGAAGTTGCCGTCATTAAACAGAAACCAACATGGAGATTTCATTGCAACTAATTAGAAATTCGTCTTTCAGGTATGTAATAAACGATCTTCGCACAAAATAATGTACGATACACGAGCGGTATGTTTATTTTCATGTTCTCGGAAATTAAAAAAGCTCGACTACGTTTCGCTTTTTCAATCTTTTCCTCGACCATGAAAACGTCAACATACCGCTCTTGTAACGTATTTTACTATTTCCTACTAAGCCAATTTTAGAATGTAAGATCAATTTAAGGGCATTTTTTTTTTAGATTTTTAGGTCATAAATGCATTGTGTTTAGGACATTTTTTTAGATTTATAGGTCATCAAAATCCTAGCCCTAGTAATCAGAGCTCGTACACAAAAAATATATGCTACCTGTAACTCCTGTACAGAGTTTCACAAAAAAACTCTGTTGTATAGGATTTAACTAGTTTTGAGGTCTGATCCACTGTGGATCGCCTGGATGGGAAGCGCTTACACTATCCTCAGAGCCAAAGAGAGATACGTGCTCCTAAGGGTGTTAAAAATTAACGAACCCCATTTCCGTTGCAACTGTACACCCCTGGGGTTTCACGTGACATTTGAGTGCTGTGACTGCTTTCTCTGTGCACCTCATGCAGCCGGCATTGTTTCCTTCCTTTCAGAAATTTCCTCATCCAATTAATTGTACTTTGAACATGGCACGTGCTGTGGTGAACCGTTGCCATGAGTTACTCAAGGACAGTTTTGCATGATATCCTTTAAATGATCTGTGAATTGCTGAGTAACTTTCAAAGGAAATTATTGTTAGTGACAAACTGTAACTCGATGGAACATAATTTTCATTTTGTGTGTTCAAAGTTCTAGTTTTGTACGAGGTAATTTTACTGTAGATTTAACCATATGATGACTCGAACATAAAGAGACAGGAAACCTCGAGACAAGAAGCAAGAAGAGCTGATGCAGCCCTAGTTCACCAAAAGCCGACGAAGGCACAATATCAGCACCGAAACAGTAACGTCCAGTGGATGGATCACCTTGCCTGATTCCTTTTCCGAGTGTGAATTTTGATAATATTCTTTTACCAATTTTAACCACTACATAATCATGTTTCAGATGTAATGACTTTACACAAATTAAACAACTTTTTGGGGAATCTAATTAGGTGCAACGAGTCTTCCTATATTACAGAGTCATAAGCAGATTCATAATTTAAAATAGGTGGTATGTATCTATATTTCGCTCCCAACACTTTTCCAATAATTGTCTCTCGACTATTTCGTTTATATGACGTCATTCCATTTTCGACCACTGAAGTGTAATGAAATTTTCAATTCCAACAAATCACAGTCAGACATAACGATAATTTTTGCAGCTAGATTTATCGCTATCAATTTATCGCATGGTCGTTCTTTTGTTTAGTCAGTGTCGCCAACTATTTCCCCGTAAATCGATGAGCATGAATTCATTAATATGCATCTACACGGTTAAACTTTTCTTTCAACTTTACGAATTCAAGCAATGACTGCAAGATTGATATTTAATATTAATTAATATATTTACGCAGTGAAGACGACGTTCAAAATGGCTCACCATGTAGACACAAAATCCTCATGCATCTTAATTGAACGTACGTTTTAAACTTGATTCTTTCAATATTCTTCCCATATTGCATGCATACGCGCAAGGAAAATTGAACTGTGTAGATGCAGCTTTAGTTCCTTTACACACTACAGCGAGAATGTGTTTGTCGAACTATGGAAAATGCTTTCCTGTAGCACGGAGTAACGGTCGAAATAAGGCATTGTTGACATTGGCCCCGCTCCCACAGGTAACCTAACCTAATTTAGCCTATCAAATTTGTATTATGTGAATGAAATTAAACAATTAATAGAAAGTCAGATGTTCAAATTTATGTAACATCAGCGCATATCAAACCCACAGACCTTGTATAGTATTATATACAAGGTCTTTGATCAAACTGCCTTCCGTATGGCGTAATAAAATTTGTATTTTTAATTACCTGTACAGAGATGGTGTAGCAACATATGTCTCGCTGTACTGTAAATACATAAGCATTGCTAACTGTTTCCACATACATATTACATAGTTCATGATTCTCGGTGTAGTGTATAATGTAACGATGAAGTACTAAATAAAGTGCAAAATCTTACTTCCACATCCACATCTTCATCTTCTAATTCCATGTCCATTGTAGGCTATCTGAAGAAAATTACACTCCTTTACTCAGATTTGATAACTGCTTTTTCGGCAATTAATTTAATTAATGTATTAATCAGGTTACTTGCAATTATATTATAAAATGTTTAAATTAAATCATGATTTCAGCAGATAATGAAAATGTATTTGTTATAATAATAAGAGAAAAGCGCAGTATATATAATTAACATTATTAAACTGTATTTCGCTTTTCGCAATTGGCATTGCTGAATAACATCCAATTTTTTATTGCAGTAATCGATATTCATCTATTTCGACTTCACAATGTCTGAATAGGTTAAGTACTCGTAAATATACAATTATTAACATTTTGTGAGCGAATTTTACGGATATATTATTTACATTTTTATTTTATTCACGAAATAGTCCTAATAGATGTCACTCGAGGTCTGAGATTTGCTTCGCTCGTGGATTTATCGGGAAATCTCAGACCTGTCGTGACATTAATGCAGATAAACATCTGAACTAAAGTGGATATCCCACTTTGAAACCCATACTGATAATCCCCAATGATTTGTTCCATTGCAACATCATTATCCGATCGCATTCAACTGGCGTGTGTAATTGAAAATTAACACTGTAAAGAGAATTACGAAATTTGGCTCGTATCTGTCATAAATTATTTTTATTTATTTATTTATTTATTTTATTTATTTTATTTATTTATTTATTTTATTTATTTATTTAACGTGGTAGAGATAAGGCCATCAGACCTTCTCTTCCCCTCTACCAGGGGATTACAACTACAATATTAAGAATACAATTACAATTATAATTACAATTAATATTAAATTTACAAATAGAATAAAAATCAAAATACTAAAAGATTAACTGATTAATAAAAGCTAGACAGTTTATTGTAAAAGTTAAGAAGAGAGAAGCATTTCTCTTATTGATTAAGTAAAAATTAAATCTACTCTACGCAGTAAGAAAATGCTTAATACGCTTGCTTTTGAACGCTACTAAATTCCGACAGTCTCTGATGTCACTGGGTAGGGTATTCCACAAGCGCGAGAGCGAGATTGTGTATGATGATGAATACGATGATGTCTTATGTGTTGGTATGGCTAGTATGCGGCTATTTTGCGTGCGTGTGAAGAGATTATGATATGATGACAGGTAACTGAAACGGGAGGCAAGGTAGGTAGGTGTAGAAGTGTGAAGGACTTGGAAAAGGAGAAGAAGAAAATGAAAATTTCTACGTTCGTTAAGCCGTAGCCAGTTTAGAGATTGGAAGGATGGGGTAATGTGGTCAGCGCGACGGACATCGCAGACGAAGAGAACACAAGAATTATGAACACGTTGTAATTTTTGCGACTGGTTGACATTGAGGTCAGTCAGTAGACACCACCAAGTACGATCAATTATAGCCACTGCCCTTAAACATGCCGATTACAACACCTTTGAAGAAGTACATGGTCTCTCCGTCACTGGCAATACACGGCGCATAGATATAATAGCTTTCAAGGAATCTACAAGATCTGGATACATAATTGATCCCACTTGCGTTTCGAAACTGATGAGGAACAGCCAGCAGAAGTGGATAATGAAAAAAAGAATATCTACAATCCTGCCATTCCCTATTACCTCAAGAAATACCAGCTAAAAAGCTTGAAGTAATCGGACTTCTGGTTGGAGCAAGAGGTACCGCTACTCTCTTCATGAAAGATGTGTTTAAGAGGCTTGGAATACCTACATCTAGCCTACTATTCCGATTGTAACCTTAGTTGCATTGAAAGGATCAATTGCTCTCCTGAAGAATGACCTATATTCGAAATCAAACTAAGTTCAGTAGCATTCTTTATTTTTTTGTAACACTTACCTTTCTAAAAATAGGTATATGTCACTAATCTCAAAAAAAATTATTTGCAGGTATGTACTTGTATGAATTTCATTGTTAAAACAAAATCAATGGTTTTTCATGAACTTGTAAAAATTTCTATGGTTAAGTCGAGAGTTCTTATTGATAAATGGGTTTGCGACCTCGATGTTGGAGTAAGATTTAATTTGGGTGTAGAATTTCAATTTATTCTTTGTCCCTTGTGGCAGCTCGCGAATGGTGAGAAGATATATAAATTGAAATCACAATAATCGAAGTGAGGCATTACTAAATTAGACTTAGAAGTCGCCAATATTTACACTCGAGTTTCCCGATATGTAAAATAAACATTTTACACGTGTTTATGTTACTTGATTAAGAATTTTAGATTGCGTGGTCAACTGTTATTCACAATAAGTATCATAGTTACCAAATAAATAGTTTTTCCATGTCTACGTTTTGAAATAATCTTTGTTAGGCAAGAGTGATAAATCCATCAAGCTATAACCCAGTTTCTTAATGAGCTTATAAAACATATGCATCTTAAAAATTGTGTCATACAGATATTTATGACACACATTACGAGATAATTCGTATATTTGCATTGTTATAGTCATTAATTTTTTTCTAAAACAAGAATTTATTATAGGGGGATCTCTAGTAACAACATATCCACGTTATTTTTCTTTATCGTGCAGATAGATTGAATCATATAAAACTTATATGTGTTTATAGCTTCCTGCTGCATTGAAACTCCATAACTTGTATAAAGCAGACTATTCCCAGACGAATATGTAAGTTAAGACTCATAACAATTTTATAGACCTTCGTCCTATTTTAGAGTTAGTTCGAAAATTGGTTCTAATTTTTAAATACACTCTTTTCAAAGCAACTATAAGTACTTAAATATTTTTGCTTCTTTTTCCTGTTATAATGCTTTAATGCCGTGTTTCTTAAACTATTACATCAAAATTCAAGTGCACTCCAATAATTCATTGAAAAAATAAGAGAGTAGCCTGTAACCAAGAAATTGATACCGCCGTTTCCCATAACTATGGTCCTGGAACGTAACCACGATACAACTATTTAGAGAACACTGTACAAGTAACATAGACCGTTCGTAGATAGCTGCAGTGACTTGATTTCTAACTACAGTACAGCAAAAATATAGATAAACGAAGTACTACGTTATGAAGTACAAAATTTGAATGGACCATAGTTATGGGAAATGACGGTATGCTTTTTGTGGTTACGAGAAGATATTTGATAATATTAAAGATTTATTAATTTGTCCTACAGAATATCTGTAATATTGACAATTAATATTTAAGGAGAAAAATTCGCTCCGGCGCCGGGGATCGAACCCGTATCCTTGGTTTTACGTATCAAGCGCTCTGATCACTGAGCTACGCCGGATTCAATCCACAGCACCGGAATGAACTCTTCCCCTTCAATGTTTCCCTTTTGGCCTGACTCCAAGTTAGGCATATACGTTGACGTTTTATGTCCAAGTTAACTGCCATTATACAAGGGGCGCACTCGACTGAGTGACTTATTTGGCCGGGATTCCGTAGTTAAGTGCACAGTAATCTGTACGGAATATGCACTGCTAGCTATGATAATATTAAAGATTATTAATTTGTCCTACAGAATAATATCTGTAATATTAATTGATATTTGATAAGGTCATACGTCCAAAATTATGGGAAATCCTAAAAGATAAAAGATATCCAATCCATATTATAAACGTAGTGCAATGTCCATGCCGAAATACAAAAATCCGAATAAATAAACGAAATGATACCGGTTAAATACCAACAACGGTAAAGAAGAGAGTCACACAAGGCTATCCACTATCGCCATTACTTTTTAATTCACACTCAGATAATGCCATGGATAAATGGAAGAATATTTTACGGTAAATGAACGGCGAATGAATTATCTCTTATTTGCAGATGACTAAGTTACAGCAGCTTCCTCAGAAAATGAATTCCAAAAAGCATCTTATAAATTATTAAACTAACTTACTTACTTACTGGCTTTTAAGGAACCCGAAGGTTCATTGCCGCCCTCACATAAGCCCGCCATCGGTCCCTATCCTGAGCAAGATCAATCCAGTCTCTATCATCATATCCCACCTACCTCAAATCCATTTTAGTATTATCTTCCCATCTACGTCTCGGCCTCCCTAAAGGTATTTTTCCCTCCGGTCTCCCAACTAACACTCTGCATGCATTTCTGGATTCGCCCATGCGTGCTACATGTCCTGCCCATCTCAAACGTCTGGATTTAATGTTCCTAATTATGTCAGGTGAAGAATACAATGCGTGCAGTTCTGCGTTGTGTAACTTTTTCCATTCTCCTGTAACGTCATCCCTTTTAGCCCCAAATATTTTCCTAAGCACCTTATTCCCAAACACCCTTAGCCTATGTTCCTTTCTCAAAGTGAGAGTCCAAGTTTCACAACCATAAAGAACAACCGGTAATATAACTGTTTTATAAATTCTAACTTTCAGATTTTTTGACAGCAGACTAGATGATAAAAGCTTCTCAACCGAATAATAACAGGCATTTCCCATATTTATTTTGTGTTTAATTTCCTCCCGAGTATCATTTATATTTGTTACTGTTGCTCCCAGGTATTTGAATTTTTCCACCTCTTCAAAGGATAAATTTCCAATTTTTATATTTCCATTTCGTACAAAATTCTCGTCACGAGACATAATAATATACTTTGTCTATACTCTATTACACTAACTAGTGATTCTAATTTAAACACATCAGTTCAAAAAGAAAATCTATGACATTTATCGCAACGCAGCACAAAACAAAAATATAAATATCAAGACAGTAGCCTAACTGAAATAGTAGTTGAACAAGTGACTTCTTTTAACTAGTGGGAGTGGCTAAAATTAGTATAAGCACTCGTTTTGACATTATTAACGCGGTGGAAAAAGAAATAACATTTTTATCTGCCACCATGAGAATGTTTGTTTGTAAGTGTTTAGAATTTTTCTATCGCTCATACCCCCGGTGATAGATCTCTGGTACTTAAAAGATCGAAGAGACGCATTGTACAATTATGGGAAGAAAAATTGCACTTCCCTGAAAGATATTTCATATCTGTTAAGTAGATGGGATTCTTCTAAACTGAAAGCTAATACTGAAACTATGGTGTGATCAAAACTACTTCCTATTTAACAGCTTACAGAGAAGAGGGAGCAATGTTAACATGTTGTCCATCTTACGTGTAAGCGAGCGCGCTGCAGATAGTGTGCAGTAACGAACAGCTGACATGAACGTATTAATTGCTAACCAATTTGTTGAATACTATGAATTAAAATTAGTGTACATTATTAGTTACTAGTAGAGACGAAAATTCCATGCAAATGCATGTTTTTATAGGAACATAGGACACAACTCAAACTTAGTACTTATCCAGTTCATTACTTTCCGGTTCCAAATACGTGTATTCTTTTCGTGAATGTTTGCATGTTTTGGCCTTTTTGGGGATAAAAACATGCATAATGGATATTTAAGCAACTTTTAGCATACTCATGGATATAATATACATTATATTCAGTTTAAATGCATGTTTTAATGGTTTTGAGTGTACACCTCAGTTTCTCGATTTTTGTGACCATCATTTTAGATTCAGGAGTCAGGACTGAAAAAGGAAAAGAAAAAAAAAAAAACTAAGTAACAGAAAACGATTCATACAAGTTTGCACCCATAACTTCTTGCGATGTAGAGAGATCATTCTCTGCCTATAAAAACAAAATGACTGACAAAAGCAGGTACCATAGTTGTTAACTGTGCAAAAAATAAAAGCCAAGTGAAATAAGAAATTTGGAATAAAAATGAAAGTGCATATTTTAATGTATTTTTCGCTTGACAGTGCATGTTTCATAGTTTGATAGTGCATGAATGCGTGCATATTTTGGGATTTTATAGTGCATGAAATTCTCGTCTCTATTTATTATTATTATTATTGCTATTATTATTATTACTTACTTACTTACTGGCTTTTAAGGAACTCGGAGGTTCATTGCCGCCCACACATAAGCCCGCCATTGGTCCCTATCCTGAGCAAGATTAATCCAGTCGCTACCATCATATCCCACCTCCCTCAATTCCATTTTAATATTATCTTCTCATCTACGTCTCGGCCTCCCCAAAGGTCTTTTTCCCTGCGGCCTCCCAACTAACACTCTATATGCATTTCTGGATTCGCCCATACGTGCTACATATCCTGCCCATCTCAAACGTCTGGATTTTGTGAAATAAGTTTGGAATAAAAAGGAAAGTGCATATTATAATGTATTATTATTATTATTATTATTATTATTATTATGTCTATTATTATTATTTACTTATTTTATTATATACAGGAGAGAGTCGGGTAATATCGGACATCGGGTAATATCGGACAGTGAGTTTCTTTCATCTACCACACGATAATAGTACCTGATTTACATGATTACGTTTCTGTGATGTCGCATACAGAAACGTAAGCATGTCATTCAGGTACTACCATATGGTGGTATATTAAAAAACGCACTGTCCGATATTACCCGATGTCCGATACTACCCGACTCTTCCCTATATGTATGTATGTATATATATATATATATATATATATATATATATATATATCAAAACATATATAATTTTATTAGTGCATATTTATTTGCATATAATAAGGTTTTTAAAGGCATACTTGCATACATATTTAGTAGGTTTTTAGGGCCTGAACTTCCTGGCCCTAGTCATTGGACAGGAAGGCTATCATATGAGACAGAATGATCTTCTGAAGTATGTCCGAAAACACGAGAGATAATTACAGCGGTGGCTCCTAAAAGATCCGCCACTGAATGTATGTGATTTTATTACTATATCCGAACAGGTTATGTTCGTTAAGTGCACTCAAGGCATGGCACGTACTTATGGAATAAACATTTGTGTATATTTAAGGAACCAGATAGCATTCCAAGGTCCCCCCCTCCTGCCTTGGGTTTCCTGGCAAGAGGAAAGAGAAAGTTTAAAATCGTGGAACCAAGAATAATAATAAAAACGAACGAACAGAAGCTAATAAGTACAACGAAATCGCTACTAATGAGGTGCAGCTCAATTCAGGTAGCTGGAAACTGGACGCAGATAGTGGGTCATTGCTACTGTGAGGACGGACAGGTGTGTGGGCAGCGCAGAGGTGGCAGCGGCCGTCCAAGCTGGACCACGACAATGCGAGCAACTACTATTATATTTGTAGGAAACGAACTAAAACAGCTAAATTAATAAAAGAACAAAATACAAGAAAATAAGTAGAAAAAAGTAAAGAAACTGAAGCAATTGAAATAGTTAGGTAGGTAGGTAGGCAGGCTAGTATACAGAGTGGTGATTGTTAGAGGAGAAAAATTCGTACAAAGTGTTCTAACCACTGAGCTACGCCGAAGTTCAATCCAGAGCACCGGATCAAATCCCTCTCCTCTAGTGTTTTTCCCTTTGTGGCCTGACTCCAAGTTCGACCAAATATGTTGACATAAATATTAATGATCTTACTAATAAAAACTGTATATACAGATGTTTAACTGTCTTATACTTATAGGCCTACAATGACTAGCTCGTTTATAAGTCGTGTGTAAATTCCTTACTAATAATCACTACATACGTCGTGTATAACAGTACAACTGTTAAGGCCCATTCACAATGAAAATTAAACATAATCGTAACATAAACACAATGATTCACATAAGCATTGACATAAACATTACCGTAAGATGTTAACATGAAAGTTTGCAAACTCCAAACTTTCATGCTTATGCTTACGTGACTTTCAAACAGAACACAATCGTGGAGCGCTGAAGTATACGACAGAATATGAGAAAATGGCGTCATTGTTATGTTTCCATGGTTACCAAGTATGTTTACGGTTATGTTTATGTTCCCATCGTGAATGATGGTATGACTTCTTGATTTTAATGTAACGTTTATATTCTTAAGTTAACGCTTACGTTATGTTTAATTTCCTTTGTGAATGAGCCTTTACACAGTTACGTCATAGTTTCGTCATTACTTCATTACGAAAGGTAATAGAATATCTGAGGTTCTCTATTGCATCAGGTAGAGCGCTCTAGTGTGCCGTGTTAAGTATCGATAGTATAACTGGCTCTGATCGATTACTACACTATACTTTGGTCAAAGAATACAAGCTACAGCAATATTATTCTAATTATTCTGTGCTCTTTGGTTTGTTCTTCTGTGGATACAAGGCAACCATCATCATAAAATGACAGTCGATACGAACAGCTGTTAGAGGGGCGGCTATTTTTTCTCTATATAGGCTACAACGCTTAAACAAGGAGTTTCGTGTATATAACTACTGCAAAGCAATTCCCATGTATAGTTACAGACTGTTTATACATTCATCGCTTATGCATGGTTTATTAGTAAAGTTTTCTGTCTCAACTCTGCATAAGTCTGGTATAAAAACTATACACGGTTTATTAGTAAGACCGTACGTCAACTGCCATTATACAGGGACATCGTTTTATTTCTACTTCAATTTTTATTGTACCTGAGTTTTTTAATGTACTTCACTCCCACCCCTTCCACTAATGAAGTTCCAACTCCACACAGAACCAAGACCGCAGATAGTAAGCAGTACTGAGTTACTGAGTATAGTACGTTCCAGAAATATGTTCGCGTTTTCCAGTGACGAAAGAGCTTTCAATATTGAATCATACTTTCGCACAGGTACTGTCCGTTTGCCTACGTCGCATCCCGATTTCCCCCACCTGCTTCTGCTCGCCCCTCTGTAAAAGCTGGGCTGTCTTAGCTCTTTTCTGAAAACATTAATTTCTCTTAGGATTTGGGCGTTTACGTAATATTATACAGCTGTTTAATTTAACTTAAATAAAAGGGCCTCGTTAAGTAATTAACTGTCACGTGATTTCCTCCCTTTCTACAATCCTGCGGCATAACCACTTGGACGGACAGTAGATAGCATGTCTGAGTAATTTTATATTTTCGGGTCGGACAGAAGTGAAGATTGAATTAACAGTACGTAGAGTAGGTATAGAATTATTTCAACATGAGTTACTAGTACGAAGGACGAAACTGGCAATTGGAATTAGATGCAATAGTCTATAGTGCGATAATATGCACAAAAGAACTGAAGCCTGTATCGAAATGAACGGCCACCATTTTCAAAATTGTGTTTAAATATTCATATTATGATTATTTTTCAATTTAACTTCTTTCTCTATACTGTACGCTAATGTGCTGTAGACAATATAATATACACTGCATAATGAATACGTTCCCATGGATAACTCACTTCATGAGTAAAAACACTTATTCTTAATACAGTACTGTACTTTCATTAAAGAAAAACCTAATGAAAATTATCAAACTCAAAATCGCGATATTTCCTAGTTTACGTAAATGGATGAACTACTTTTCTTCCTTCGTATACCTAGTAGAGTGATTTGTGTTTTACGCCAGTATCATCGAACTCCAGTCTTGGAGGGGGGAGCAAGCGGTGTTTCCGGTTCTCTAAAGGTATAGACAGGTTAATATTAAAAATGTTAGTAAAAATAAAATGATGTCCCTGTATAATGAATGTAAAGTGGAATTCACTCAAATTCCCTTAGCTACTTACACTGTACATGATTTTCTGTTTCGCAAGCGTCTGTATCTGTGACAGAGTAGTTGACAAATCAGAAACCTGAAAATCGACGCCAGATAGACAGGTCGAGTTGTCACCGGATATCTGTAAGGCCATCCAATTAAAAGGAACCATTATAGAAAATGTATTATTTCACGTGGTCCCCCAAACCGATCTTACTAACTCGTCTATTACGTAAAAAGGCCATTTGCCGAAATAGGGCGCAGAGCAGCCTTTCAGTGTGACACTTCCTGATAGCTACTGAACTACTACAGGACTAATGAACTCAAATGACCCAGCCGCATTGGATCATCCCCCACTACGTCGCCATATTCGAAACTGATGGAATATAAGCACCTTGTCCTTATCTGCTTTTTTAATCGAACCAGTTTCGATATTCTGTTACAATACCATGCCAATGTAATGTTCTCCTACCTTTCTGCATTGATTGGTCTGATGAATTCATCTTGGCCTGCAACAAAAAAACAAACATGGTTCAATTATAACGAAACAAAAATTGTTCAACCAAATTCTTTAAATATGTCACAAAATCAATAAGAAATTTTACGAGATAAAAGTCTATTTTAAGTTATCTACCACATCAAATCCCACTAACGTATTTCCATCTGAACATATAAATACAACAGTCTTTCCAGAATCATACGAAATAATTAAAATTACCCTTCGACTTCAGACATGTGTAATGTGTGTGTATGTATTTATTTTATTTTATTGGGTTATTTTATGACACTGTATCAACATCTAGGTTATTTAGCGTCTGAATGAAATGAAGGTGATAATGCCGGTGAAATGAGTCCGGAGTCCAGCACCGAAAGTTACCCAGCATTTGCTCGTATTGGGTTGAGGGAAAACCCCGGAAAGAACCTCAACCAGGTAACTTGTCCCAACCGGGATTCGAACCCGAGCCACCTGGTTACGCGGCCAGACGCGCTGACCGTTACTACACAGGTATGTATGTATGTATGTATGTATGTATGTATGTATGTATGTATTTTTGTTTATTATAGTAGGTTATTTTACGACCCTTTATCAACAACTTAGGTTATTTAGCGTCTGAATGAGATGAAGATGATGAAGCCGGTGAAGTGAGTCAGGGGTCCAACACCGAAAGTTACCTAACATTTGCTCGTATTGGAAACCCCCAGAAAAAACCTCAACCAGGCAACTTTCCCCTACCTGGAATCGAACCCGGGCCACCTGGTTTCGCGGCCAGATGACTAGCCGTTACTCCACAGGTGTGGACGTATGTATGTATGTATGTATGTAACTCCACAGCTATGGAGTAACGGTTAGCGCGTCTGACCGTGAAACGAGCGGGCCCGGATTCAAATCCTGGTAGGGACAGGTTACCTGGCTGGATAATTTTCGGCGTTAGACCTCGGATTCATTTCGCCATCATTAATTCACAGATCACAATCCATACCATAGCTCGAGTTAAGTTCACGGTGCGGCGTACTGTAGTTGTACAAGAGCACGGTCGTTCGGCTACCCAATCATTCACAGAATAGAAGTGGTAAGTACAATAAGCCTCATGCTGCAGTGCAAGCCTTCGGGTCCCTCCTCCGTACAAGAGAAAAAAATGAATGTATGTATGTATGTATGTATGTATGTACTTATGTATACATGTAAGGATGTACATAACTTTTATCGAAATCAAATTGTTGTGTTCTTTGTAGCTTGTAAGTTCATTCATATGTAAGCTTATGTATACTTTTTGCTAGTTGAGTGGAAGAGAAGGCATAACGGCCTTAATTGTGCTAGCTAAAATAAATCATTACTTACTTACTTACTTACTGACTGGCTTTTAAGGAACCCGGAGGTTCATTGCCGCCCTCACATAAGCCCGCCATCGGTCCCTATCCTCAGCAAGATTAATCCAGTCTCTACCATCATATCCCACCTCCCTCAAATCCATTTTAATATTATCTTCCCATCTACGTCTCAGCCTCCCCAAAGGTCTTTTTCCCTCTATCCTCCCAACTAACACTCTATATGGATTCTGGATTCGCCCATACGTGCTACGTGCTCTGCCCATCTCAAACGTCTGGATTTAATGTTCCTAATTATGTCAGGTGAAGAATACAATGCGTGCAGTTCTACGTTGTGTAACTTTCTCCATTCTCCTATAACTTCATCCCTCTTAGCCCCAAATAATTTTCCTAAGCACCTTATTCTCAAACACCCTTAACCTATGTTTCTTTCTCAAAGTGAGAGTCCAAGTTTCACAACCATAAAGAACAACCGGTAATATAACTGTTTTATAAATTCTAACTTTCAGATTTTTTGACAGCAGACTAGACGATAAAAGCTTCTCAACCGAATAATAACACGTATTTCCCATATTTATTCTGTGTTTAATTTCCTCCCGAGTATCATTTATATTTGTTACTGTTGTTCCCAGGTATTTGAATTCAAAATTCAAAATAAATTATCATCATTATTATTATTATTATTATTATTATTGCTACCTATGTACATATGAACGTACTATGTATGTATGCATGTATGAAACGTCTGACTAAAATAACATATTTCAACACAGATGGGTCATTCCATTGTTAGGATTGTGACAAATATAAAAGTCATATTGACTAAAAGACTAAAGATAATGTCAACTTCTTATCTTCTAGACAGTTGAAAAACCTACCTCCAATTACCTAGTTGTTGATCCATAATTATGAAATCCATATCTTCTGTCTAAGAAAAGGGAGAGGGGGAAGACTATATGTTACTGGTGTGACAAAATTTTCCATTGGCATTGCGCATTCGTGTAGTTCATTTAGTAATTCACTTAGTAATTTAGTAATTCATTTACTAATTGGTAAGTTCTGAAAGAGTGGGACATTTTTTTCAGTACCTTTAAGAGTTTTATAACAAGATTACCTTTTTTAAACTTGGATTTGCGTTTGACCAAGGCTATATAGAATATTTATAACATGTTACGCGTGTGACAAAATAGTTAAAGCATGAAATTTCAATTATTTTATAATTATTTTCTCCAAACATCTGAAAATACAACTAATTAAAGATATAAAAGGAAACGATAATACAATCACAAAGTTCTACTGTTAGATTTTACTGTGAAAATTAATCATTTTCGAACAGAAACAAACGTTCACGCTTATTTATAACTCTTGGATGTTTCACTTTTTTAAGTACGACAGAAGCTTTCTCCATAAATACATTATCCTTCTTTCGACAGAACCATGATCTCCCACCACAGCCAACATATGAAAAAAAAAAAAAAAAAAAAACTAGGATTTAAGTTGTCAATCAATTAACAAAGTTTAACTATGCTGTTTATAGTAACGCGTAGATTTTTATTTTTAAATGCTATACAGGGCGATTCACGAGGATTTACCGTCCCTTCCGAAGACATTCTCAGCAAAAAATGTCATATAAACATTTGTCCTAATATCAATATTTCCAGAGTTATACTAATTTGAAATTGTATGTAAAATACCATTATTCTTGAGTTTTAAGGATAAATGAATGTTACAGATAAAGAATGTACTATTCAGGAGTATCATTTCTTTAATTAGCTAATATTCTGAATATATTATTTTAATATACCGAAGTACATATGCTATTTCCATGCAGATATTCTGCGTCATCATACGATGAGAGAGTAATGGAACGGAGAAAAATTCTCTCCTGCGCCGGGATTTGAACCCGGGTTTTTCTCCGTTCCATTACTCTTTCATCGTATGATGACGCAGAATATCTGCATGGAAATATCATATGTACTTCGGTACATTAAAATAATATATATGATATGCGTAAATCACTTCGTGATTTAAGACGGCGCTTATTCCGTCGGATCCCGGCCAACTAGTCACTCATAACGAGTGCACCTCAGCACATGTGTGGACTTCATTCCTATGTTCATATACATCTATGACGTAGTGCAGAGGGCGGCCACTAGAGGGAACCCAAGAGTTGGAACTTAATCAGAGACAATTCTGTCCGACGCCGGGGTGGTATCCGGTGTGGCTTAGTGGATAAAGCATCAGCACGTAGAGCTGAAAACCCGGGTTCAAATCCCGGCGCAGGAGAGAATTTTTCTCCGTTCCATTACTCTTTCATCGTAATATTCTGAAGCTAAAATGTGTTGTGACTTTCATTGTACAGAATTTTTTTTGTTTTTTTTCGATTTTTAACTACAAAATTACATTTTCTTACGCATTTATCACAATAATTGTTACAAATCACGCCACTCTTATAAATTCTTCAAACTATATTAGGGTGCATAATTAAATTGTAAAGAATCAAGTTCCTAAAGTCGTATGATTTGTAACAATTCTGTTATAAGTGCGTAAGAATGAAGTCATTTTTAGTTAAAAATTGAAAAAAAAAAAAATCTGTACAAAGCAAGTGACAACACATTTTAGCTTCAGAACACTAGCCAATTAAAGAAATGATACTTCTGAATAGTTCACTTCCTATTTGTAATATTCTTGTACCCTTAAAGAAAAGAAAAAAGGTATTTACAAACAACTTCAAATTAGTGTAAGTCTGAAAATATTAAGATTAGGACAAATGTTTATATGACATGTTTGCTCAGAATGTCTTCGAAAATAAGCTCCTTAAGTGACGGTAAATCCTCGTGAACCCCCTGTATATCCTTGTCTGCAGGACTGATTCTTAGCTATTTTAACATCGAGAAAAATACTTTTTATGCAATTTTTTTTTCAGATACTAGACAAGTTGACATGAAATGACCCAAATTTATTTTGTGGGGCCTGTGGCAGACAAGGCAGTTGCGTAATATATTCTCTACTATTGTGTCAAACAATGTTAATCTGTCTATGTAAGCATGTCATGTCACAATGTTTGAATGATCTCTGCAATCTGAAAGGTGTGTTATATAATTTATTTTTTTTTAACCCGTGACGTCCACAGGGAGATCGTAACTTGTCAACACTGTTACTTCATGCACGCATATTTAGCAGTGCTGGCAATTATGCAGTAAACGACCTCTGCACGATTTATCCGAAACGTTTGACATTTTATTGCCGCTTCGGACCCCGGGGTAACGCAAGACGGAAGCTGGATTAATACTGGTAGGAGCTATAAAGCGGCGATAGTTTTAAAACGCGGTAGTAAGAAGCGAGTTTCATATTGCTTTAAAATATTTTTAATACGGACAGTAAAGAAAGGTTTTTAATAACCTGGTCGGCTTATAAAATGTGCTAATAGCGATAAAAAGTACGGATGCAGTCACTACAATCTTCTATTGAGAGAGTGATGAAGATATAAAAACAGAAAAATATGCAACTCAAAGGAAAGCAGTAAGTGCAAAATTAAGATATGAACAAAGGAGAACATAGTATTAAATATGAATTAAAAAGAAAAGAAGATTAAATATGAGGGAAAAAATTCAAACAAGCTCTTGTACTTTAAAAAAATATATATATATATATATATATATATATATATCAATAAAATAGCATGCAATATAGACTCAATTAGTACCACTTCTATGAGAAAAGATGAAGAAAAAAAGTGACAGTGGATTTAAGGTACCAGCTTCTGCAGTAAAAAAATATGAATATGGTTACAATATAAAACCACCGAAAAAAGAGAGTCCCTAATATTTTAGTGGAGAATAAATGAAGAAAAAAGTAACGAATAAAAATTAGTGTCACACCTTCAATTAGAGAAAAAGTTAATGATATACGACCAATAGCAGGTATGAAACCACCACCACCACTAATAATACTAATAATAATAATAATAATAATAATAATAATAATAATAATACTAATAATAATACTAATAATAATAGTAGTAGTAATAATAGTAATAATAGTAGTAATAATAGTAATAATAATAATAATATACATTGTGTTCTTCACTTGACATAATTAGGAACATTAAATCCAGACGTTTGAGATGGGCAGGACATGTAGCATGTATGAGCGAATCCAGAAATGCATATAGAGTGTTAGTTGGGAGGCCGGAGGGAAAAAGACCTTTGGGGAGGTCGAGACGTAGATGGGAAGATAATATTAAAATGTATTTGAGGGAGGTGGGATATGATGATAGAGATGCTCAGGATAGGGAAAGATGGCGGGCTTATGTGAGGGCGGCAATGAGCCTTCGGGTTCCTTAAAAGCAAGTAAGTAGTAGTAGTAGTAGTAGTAGTAGTAGTAATAATAATAATAATAATAATAATAATAATAATAATAATAATAAAGTCAGTAGGCCTTATCTTTCGCCCAGCCAGATTTCAATAGAATACAATAGACTTACAGTAGTTATTACATTAATATCTCGACCATAAAACAATATGAAAGTGAATAATGAAAGTAAAAGTAAATAATGAAAGTTAGGTAAATAATGCTAGTGAGTCAATAATAAACATGGATAAGAAACAGTGATAATTATGATGATGATGATGATGATGATAATGATGACGATGATGAGAACTGAAATATTTATCCTGTGATATATATAAACTATAGTATGTTCCGTTTGGGTATGGATAATATTAATTTATTATTATAAAGCTGTAGGACAAATTTCTTGCTGGTTATATTATGATTAAAAGATGGGAGTTTCCATATATGACAATCAACAACGCATAATCTGAAAGGACAAATGAAAGTCGTAGAGGTTTAAAATGGCTACTACAAATCAACAGCGGGCACAATGTGTTCTTTGGTATGCTAAATTTGAGAGTGTTAAAAGAGTTCAAGGGAATTTCGACGTGAGCATGGTGTGCATAAGTTAATGTATCTAAATACGATTCCATAATGTTGTGGTATCGAACTTCTGTAGAAACAAATTCTGTGTTAAAAAAAAAACATGCAGGAGGTCGCAGGCGAAACCCAGTACGAGAAGCAGCTATCTCTTTGCTTGGTTCCCAAACTCCCCAGATCTAACCCCTCCTGACTTCTTCGTGTAGGGTTTTGTTAAAGATATTGTCTATTCACAGAAACCCAGGAACATTGATGATCTGAGAGTAAAAATTACTCAGGCTTTTCAACAAGTCACCTCTCTTATGTTACAACGGTCATGGCGTGAATTGCATCACTGTTATGAGTTGAGCAGAGTGCGTAATGGGGGTTTTGTTGAGGTCTGAGGAATCTCCCATCTTTCAGTGTTGTATGCACAAAGTTTCAACAAATAAAGTTCAGTAGTAAATGTTTTACGGGGTTTTTATTTTATCTATACCCAAACGGATCACCCTGTACTAGCTCTACTATGAAAGGATACAAAACAAATTAAAACACAAAAAGCTTAACACGTATTAATGTTATACAAATTTTTCACGTACTAACGCTCTCTTAAAGTGTAAGATAAAAGGAAAAACAAAAATAGGCCTATAGTATGTAAATAAACACATTACGTATTGTTACAAAAAATAACAGACATAAGCAACTGAAGAAAAAGAGATATAGCTACTACAGTAATGTGAAGATAAAGAAAAACGAAAAGATAGAATAGAAAACGGAACCGAAGAAACCGTCCTTTTAAAATAAAAAAGAATGAATATGAAACAAAAGAAAACTACGGGGGAAAAGAGTAGCGAAACTGTCGTGTTAAAATAATAATAAAGTATGAATATATGAAATAAAAGAGAACTACGGAAAGAGATGAGTAGCTCAACCGTTCTGTTAAAATAATAATCATGAATGAACATATGAAATAAAAGAAAATCACGAAAGAATAAAGCCATAGCTTACTAACTTACTCCATGTTCTTAAAATAAAATGAACAAATGACGATACGAAACAAAAGAAACTGACGATACGAAAAAAAGCGTGATAGATCTACTACCGTCTATTAAACGCTAAAATTGCATATCAAAGGAGAACGAGTGAAAGAAAGCAATAAGACAACAATTTTGTGTTAAAACGAACGAAGATACAAAACAGAAATAAAACAATAGCACGAGAACAGTAACAGCTCCTTAAACATTAGATTTCCAAACAAAAAAAAAGGGAGTACAAAATAGGAATAAGAAATTGCAACAAAATAAAAACAAATGTAGATATAAAACAAAAGAAAACAACGCACTAAAATGTAAATAATGTTCTACTAGATTAAAATTAAAAATATATAATATAACACAGGAAAAGGATAGAGAGAAATGTAAGACTATACCGTCTTCTGTCGAAAAAATTAAGATAATAACGCACATAATAAAAGGAAACTGTAAAAAGAAAACGGCAGCAGTGCCGCCCTCTTGATGAATGAGGAACAATAAAAATAGAACGATGCGAAAAAAAAACACGAAAACAGAAGTACTAACATCCAGTAGAATATATACGCCTATGTATATAGCAAATGAACCTATAGGTTAACTGTTGCTTTCTATTAAAACGTAAAACATAATATATATATATATATATATATATATATATATATATATATATATATATATATATATATATAACAAAATAAATTAGCGGCAAGAGAACAGAAAATCTGCATTCTAGCAAATAATTAAAATAAACATAACAGAAGAAAAGGACTGCAGAATTCTATTAAAAAAGAAGAAACTTAAGATACAAACAAGTGTGCATCATAGAACGAAAACAATATTACTACGTTTATTCCCACGAAGAGTATAAGTATACATATTGCACTGTATAAAACAAACTAAAAATGATACTAGGTCTATCGGTACTGTGTAAAATAAAATGAAATAAATGAAAACAACGATAAAAAGCGTAATATAGTACTACCACGCTTCAAAAATTGAAATAACAAAACAATTGAAAACAGCGAAAAGAAAACAGTAGCACAGTCGTTTTGTGCTAAAAAAAAAAAAAGAATGTAGAAACATAAATGAAAACGGTGCAAAGAAAACAGTAGCACTATCGCCTGTTAAAAAACAGAATGAAAAATGTTAAACAAAAGAAAACGATGGAAGGAAAACAGTAACGCCATATTGTTTTAAGAAGAGAAATAAATTGTTTTATAATATTTATATTATAAATAAAATATTACTCGCCTCGGGAACTTTAACACGCTAAGCAGCAGACGTACATTAATTTTTCAAGCACCTCTCACTCCGCAACCTGACAATGCCCTTTCGTTTATATCTCTCTCTCTCTTTCTCTTTCCTTCTCTTTCATAAGCGTTAAGAACCGATAATTCCGGTTCTTTAGGTCGTGAAGTCAGATCTTTTTTTATTCTTGCTCATTACTTAGTTCAGTTGATTTCCAATTTGCTTTTTATTCCGCATAAAACATGGGCTAAAATGAAGCCATGCTCTAAAAAAATAGAAAACTCAGTTTCAAATCAAACAGGGATAAAATTTAATTCCTTTACTTATGAAAAAAAAAATACCGTAGTATGAAAATTACTTTGGAAACTTCCCTTTTAATTTCCCACGAAACTGAAAACAGAGTTGCCAGAAGTCCTGGATTTTCCAGGATTGTTCTGGACTTTAATGGTGTGTCTTGTATCCTGAATTGAGTTATATTTCTCCCGGAATGTCAGAAAGATGGAAAAATACCATTTTTTTTTTCATTTACGGTATATAAAATTATTTTAAAAAATCCCTTATTCATTTTTCAAAACCCTATCTACTCTGTGTTCAAAGTCGTCATCAGTGCCACCTGACGCCTCCTATCGGGTTGTACTGAAATAAAAACGATAATACTATAGTATGTATAAAGATACTAGTAGGTTATTTAACAACGCTGTATCAACATCTTAGGTTATTTAGCGTGTGAATGAGATGAAGGTGATAATGCCGGTGAAATGAGTCCGGGGTCCAGCACCGATAGTTACCCAGCATTTGCTCATATTGGGTTGAGGGAAAACCCCGAAAAAAACCCCAATCAGGTAACTTGTCCTGACCGGGATTCGAATCCGGCCCACCTGGTTTCGCGGCCATACGCGCTAACCGTTACTCCACAGGTGTGGACTGTATTGAGGTATTATACAGTATTTATATGCTTTACTCTCTTTGGAATTTGATTCACTATTGATAGGATTTAAACATTGTATCATGCATTTTTTTCTGTGTAGATCAGGTTGTAATATGACATTATTTTTCCAGACTATCAGTAATTCAAAGGAAATTTCATAATCTAGCAAAAACGTAACAGAATTAAAAGTTTAGGCCCTTTATAATTAGCTTAAATACATAAAGCGAATAAAATCAGTTATATTACAAATTGAATTGACTCAAATGTGTAGTCACGTTAATGTACGCAGTATCGTCACATGTCCTGAATTACTGGCGAGACAATCTGGCAACCCTGGCTGAGAATATGGATGCAACAATGTAATGGCGTTCATAACGTACGGTGTATAAATGACTGTAATTGGTAACGAAAAGTTCGTGAATCTGTTACTACCGTTGCTAATCTCGTAAGCGACGGTTACTACAATTAATTTACTTTAAACGTCTATTTCTTGTTTATATACTTACAATATTAATGTCGTTGTTGTTTAGTCAATTGTCCGAAGACTGGTCTGAACGTCACAAATTTGGAAATCATTGTCCCAGCTGACTATTTTGTCTTCTTATCCAATAGATGAAATGGCATTTTCGATAGTTGTTCTAGGCCCCTTATTAAATTATTTTACAGGTATTTACATGCCATGCATTCATTAACAATACGATTTAAATTGTAACGACTTAATACAAGAATGCCAGAGAGCCGACGTCAACACATCTGAACAAAGTTTTCGGCTTGACCTTGAAGCCATGGCTACAACCACAGATCACACACAAGCTACAACTGACCTATCTTATAAACAGACAGAAAAATCAATATTTCATTCCCATTGCGTAATGAAAGTTCAAGTTTTAAACTTAATATAAAGAACACATTGAAAAACAACTGCAGCAATATCATACGTAAGGAGACAACAAATTATTAAAATACTTCATAAACAAGCAACAATTAATTTAAACTTACAAGACTTTCCGCTTTTAATTACATTATTTACGTCTCCCGATGCTTCACCAAACTTCCTTCGGTCAGCCATATTTTGTCACTGCAACTTGATTCATGTTATGGCAAATGTGATTGTAGGTTACTACCAATTCCACGAAAAAAAAAAGTGACAGGGAGTTCATCAAATCCCTATCGGTTTAATTGTGTGAAACGTTTATGCTGTTCGTGATTTTATTGTCAGCAGTCTTGTTTTCATTTCTGTCTTCATACACCCGCACTTACTCATATATGCCACAGGGTCGTTAAGACCTATAACATTTTTTTATTATTTCCTTTAATCTTCGTTTAAATTTTCGGTTGGGAAACATCATTATGTGTTCGATAATATGTTGGCAATACTGTTGATACTGCGATTGTTGCGTTGTAACTCTCTGCATTCCATTTTTAACACTTCAGTTTGCTTATAATGCAGGTCAACAAAGAAATGTAAGTAGACACTTCATTGTTAAGTATTTTATTTCTGTTATTGTTTTATTACATAGGGCAAGCAGTAACCAATATCATTACATGATATGAAATCTTGGCTTGTATTCAGTAGCAACTTAATAGCGTAAGGAATTTGGCGTGGTTCGTTTTCGATCCTATGGGCACATAGGAAACGTTTTTGCCAATTTTTATACTAATATTATTACTGATAATTAGGAGTAGATTTTCTTTACTTTTATATTCCCTATGAAAGAAAACTTACAAAACATTTACGATTTATAAAAACGCGAATATATTTTTTTTAGGAAAATGTAGGCCTATATCCCGTAACACAACTAAGACGTTTGTTTTCCCTTATTTTTGGGATAATTACAACAAATCTCACGAAATACTGGAAGAACTTGAGACAATCTTCTCAAGAAAATGTTTCAAATATTAATATACAACCTCCTGAAGATAACGGTAACGAAACTGGTGGCGATTCGGTTAACGAAGATGTAACAATTCGGACAGTCTCTATATAGTGAACTGTAAGTAATGTCATTAATTTCAAGGGGTTATTCCTGAGGTATTTCACACAAAAATGTTAAATACAATTGTGCTTGTTTTTGCTTCCTTTTTCGAGATAGTGCAGAAATTTGATCCGAAGAAATTTAATGTAACATTGTAAAATTCCTTTGAATAATGAAAAATTATATTTGTTCGGATCAAATTTCTGCGCATTTAATGGGCAAGACTAAAATTCTTCCAATCATTACTTAATTATCATAATAGACTGCTCTTTTAAATTGAATCAGTATATTGGTAATTAAATCAATAGCTTTCCCAAAACACGCTATGAAATGTTTCATATAAAACAATTTTTATCTCTAAAAGGAAGCAAAAACGATTAAAATTGCATTCAACTATTTTACCTGAAATATCTCACAGAATAACCCCCTCAGACTAATGACCTTACTTACTGTTCATTCTGTGGTCGGGAGGAAGAAGGTCTTAAGTAAAAATTTTATACTTTTCAGGAAAGCAGTGGAAAGATTGAAATTGGTGTCAATTATAGAGTTTTTTTAATTAAGAGGCTTTTCCTGGATATTATTAGTTTATAATTCTTCTAAAATAGGTAATGTTGTTCATGAAAAAATTTTCTTGATTATAATAAAAAATAGCCGCATTTAAGCTCTTTTAAGACTACAACCTTAACTGAGAAGAAGGGACTATTTAAACATAAGACCTTTTTCATATCAAAATAAATGGAAAATGTAAATTATACAAATACAAAACAATATATGACTGTTTACCTGATGCTTAAAGTTTTAAAAGGAAAGGGCATCAGTAGGCCTATGTGATAAAATAGCTAAAATACAAGTTAGACCTTTTTAATAGGGAAGCATGGAAAGTAAACATGTGATGGTTTGTAAGGAATAAAGTATTAAATATTCTTAAGTCCTCTATTCTGTGTGTGCTCATTTTAAAAAGTACTTAGAACATTTGGTAATGCTGTATAAATCCAGTCAGGAGTCTTATTTGACTTAACCGATTTACCAGATTGTAGGGAATTGTTTCCGCTCTCAGAATATATAAAAATCTCATTTTCACAAAAAACTGACTGAAGACTTTTTCCCTCCAGGCGTGTGTCTTTATTATTTTTTTTTCGTCACAATGCTATGATTTGTCTGTTGGTAATGCCGTTTTTTACATTACATTCTTAGGGGAAGTCTCGATGTGGTGTGAACCACAAGAATTAAGACTCTCATTTCTCTGCATAGGATAGGTCGAAATAAACGCTAAAAAATAACCTACAGCTAACTCCGCTATGGTATGAGGTATCCCTGGTGGATGTAAAACGACATGAATACAGAACAATCTTATTCGAAAGTGAGAATTAGGAAGGTAAACCGAAGGAATACAACAAAAAAATGTGAAGGGGTGTGTTGAAGCACAATAAATTCCAGTATAAGGGAAGGATGAGAGGTTGTTGAACCCGGGATTGGTTCCTGAAGATATAACCGGTTTGGACTTCTGTGGGCTGACTTTCTCCGTCACCTCGTCTGATGTGAATATGCGGAGTGAAATACAAGCTCAACACTTCATATCACATCGGGAGACGCTAATTCCTAGCTACAGGGTCATCCTTCACCAGTCGAGCGCCTCTAGGACCAAGTACAGTCACCTCACATAATTAACGAGTGGACAAGACGCTCAAAGATGACAGATAACTTTGAGGAACTAATATAGCCTACTCGCACACTTTGTTCTAACAAAGCAAACCATAGAGCAGTGATCGCCAAAAGCTGTGTCGCGACACATGCCCCTGCCTCCACTCAAGCGTAACCATGGCATCATATCCCCACCCTCTGTTTACAGCCTTCACTTCGATATAAATAATAGTAATATACGTTACAAGAGCGGTATGTTGACGTTTTCATGTTCGAGGAAAAGATTGAAAAAGCGAAACGTAGTTGAGCTTTTTTAATTTCCGAGAACATGAAAACAAACATACCGCTCGTGTATCGTACATTATTTTGTGCGAAGATCGTTTATTACATACCTGAAAGACGAATTTCTAATTAGTTGCAATGAAATCTCCATCTTGGTTTCTGTTTAATGACAGCAACTTTAGAAAACAAAAATATCTATACTCCAGCAGGCCGTGATATACGTCTGTCTTTTTTTTTCCCCCAGTCTATAAATGCGAACTTAAAACAAACGGTAAGGTTATGTAATGATTTATTTTTTCATTTTAATATTTTAACAATATTATTTTTATAACATATTGCAGTAATAACATCGGCATCTGGAGTCTTGTTGATTTTTTCACGGCTTCCTTAATGTTACTTGTATCAGGAATACAATAGCTTTCGTGGAGTAGTAGACTTTACTTAATTTTTGCAAATATCTAAAAACAATAATTAACAGTGCAATTTAGGTGAAATTGCAGTGGTAAGTTTCCAATTTATAATTATTACTATGTTAAACGTCTCTAAATATAATATGTTAAAAGCCTAAAGCAGTAAAATGAATGTCGCGCTTAAGCGGAAAGAATAGGGAAATTGTTATGTGTGTTACGTTGGGAATACTGAATGTGGTATTTCACACTTACCGCGTATTGGTTCTGTGAGGAAAACAAGCAAATACGCACGATCTCGCACAAAAACATTTATCAGCAGCGGACTTACGCATGTAATGTTACAAGTGTGTAGGATAATATGTTTCGATGTCTTTTCCAAAACAGAAAACAGACATGTAAAAAAAAAAAAAAGGTAAAAAGGTAAAGGTATTCCCGTAACATGCCATGAAGGCACTTGGGGGCATGGAGGTAGAGCCCCGTGCTTTCCATGACCTCGGCACTAGAATGAGGTGGTGTGGTCGGCACCACGCTCTGACCGCCTTTTACCCCCGAGAAAGACCCAGTACTCAATTTTTATAGGAGGCTGAGTGAACCTCGGGGCCGTTCTGAAAGTTTGGCAACGAGAAAAAAATCCTGTCGCCACCTGGGATCGAACCCCGGACCTTCCAGTCCGTAGCCAGCTGCTCTATCAACTGATATGTAAAAACTTAATTTTAAGGAGCATGGGATCACAAGTATTGCAGATAGCAAAAATATGAGATACTTAATTTGTTGTAAAATTTTAAATGAAGTATAAAAGAACAGTGTACGTTGTCATTATTCTTCTTGATATAAAGATTATCACGCCCTTACCTGTAAATTGATTGTTTCATTAATAAACGTTCAATAAACAGTATCGGTTTCTATGTCTTAATCGGAGTAAAATACTTCGACTTTTTTTTTCTACGTTTGTAGTTTGATTTTAATATTTCATTAATAAACAAACAAAAAGTATCAGCTTCTATGTCTTAATCGGGGTAAAATACTTCGACGTTTTTTTTTAAGTATGTAGTTTAATTTACAACTTCGTGACTAGCCTGGCATGAATATCTGCTGACGTAAAGTACACGTTCTTTTTTATGATAAATAAAATATATTTTATTTTATTAATAATACAAAAATAATGAATAGGAGGATAAAAGTTAGCACGGAAAAAAATGTGTATAGTTAATAAGTAGAAGAATATTATATTGTTTTTGTTTTTTGGTCACAGTCCGTCTCTGCACTTACTCACTGCATTACCTGAGGCGATACCCACTCCACCCCTCTCCCTGCGATAGTGGTGTGCGGGTTGCATTTCTATTACGTCACAATTTCATGATGTTTGGCTACCACTGCCATAGAGAGACGGATAACAAGTGAATTATATGCAAGCTTGTCAACTTTCGTAAGTAAAAATTAGGGACACAAACATTATTGGTAAATATAGGGAGGAAGTTCGCACCAAAATAGTAGACTTCAGTTGATTACAGCGAGGAGTATAGATGTCACCCGCGCCTCGCCCTGCTCCCGCTCGCTACAGACGATAAGCACTTCACATAAACAATGCATAGTATGAATAATTTCAAGAGAAAAATTGTTCCGGGGTCGGGTATCAATCTCGGGACCTTAAGACGGAGTCAGGTGAAGTTCCTGGGTAGCTCAGTCGGTAGAGCGTTTGTGCGCTATGCCAAAGGTCCCGTGATCGATATCCGGCCCCGGAACAATTTTATTCAAGTCTGTTTCACAGGAAGCTTTACCTGAAAGCTAGAGTTGCAACGAATAGTGTGATTCTGTGGAACTGTGTACAGTCGTGAATAGTTTGAAGAATACTGTTAATTTATATTAATATTTTAGGTATTGAACAAAGTGAGCTATTATGTTATTACTGTATTAGTTATGTAAAGTTAATATTATGCATGATTCTAGAAAAGTAAACTCATCTGTTATTAAAATATAATTAAGCAAACAGAGTGTGCAATAAATTTATTTATTTATTTTTAAGATATTCTTTGTTAAAGGTTGAGAAGCTTTTGTCATCTAGTCTTCTGTCAAAACGTCTGAAAGTTAGAATTTATAAAACAGTTATATTACCGGTTGTTCTGTATGGTTGTGAAACTTAGACTCTCACTTTGAGAGAGGAACAGAGATTAAGGGTGTTTGAGAATAATGTTCTCAGGAAAATAATTGGGGCTAAGAGGGATGAAGTTACAGGAGAATGGAGAAAGTTACACAATGCAGAACTGCACGCATTGTATACTTCACCTGACATAATTAGGAACATTAAATCCAGACGTTTGAGATGAGCAGGACATGTAGCACGTATGGGCGAATCCAGAAATGCATATAGAGTGTTAGTTGGGAGGCCGGAGGGAAAAAGACCTTTGGGGAGGCCGAGACGTAGATGGGAAGATAATATTAAAATGGATTTGAGGGAGGTAGGATATGATGGTAGAGACTGGATTAATCTTGCTCAGGATAGGGACCAATGGCGGGCTTATGTGAGGGCGGCAATGAACCTACGGGTTCCTTAAAAGCCAGTAAGTAAGTATTCTTCGTTAAATGTTGACGTCCCGTGCTCCTATGCATTCGGTTGCTTTACAGTCCAAGTTCAACATCGGAATTATGATACGAACTTCCTAGCTGTCATTACAATAGAAATGAAATTTTTTTATTGAAAACAATGATGGGTTTAATATTATGTGCCACATACGAGATACACAAAGTAGTTGTTCACCTGATGATAATAAGAAATACTGTATCATATTTCAGGTTTGCTCCAGTAACGCCTTGTGACGTTACATAGTAGTTTTTCACCTGATGATAATAAGAAATACTGTATCATATTTCAGGTTTGCTCCAGTAACGCCTTGTGACGTTACATAGTAGTTGTTCACCTGATTATAATAAGAAATACTGTATCATATTTCAGGTTTGCTCCAGTAACGCCTTGTGACGTTACATAGTAGTTGTTCACTTGATAATAAGAAATACTGTATCATATTTCAGGTTTGTTCCAGTAACGCCTTGTGACGTTACGTAGTAGTTGTTCACCTGATGATAATAAGAAATACTATATCATATTTCAGGTTTGCTTCAGTAGACTAATACCTTGTGACGTTACGTAGTAGTTGTTCACCTGATGATAATAAGAAATACTGTATCATATTTCAGGTTTGCTCCAGTAACGCCTTGTGACGTTACATAGTAGTTGTTCACCTGATGATAATAAGAAATACTGTATCATATTTCAGGTTTGCTCCAGTAACGCCTTGTGACGTTACGTAGTAGTTGTTCACCTGATGATAATAAGAAATACTGTATCATATTTCAGGTTTGCTTCAGTAGACTAATGCCTTGTGACGTTACGTAGTAGTTGTTCACCTGATGATAATAAGAAATACTGTATCATATTTCAGGTTTGCTCCAGTAACGCCTTGTGACGTTACATAGTAGTTGTTCACCTGATGATAATAAGAAATACTGTATCATATTTCAGGTTTGCTCCAGTAACGCCTTGTGACGTTACGTAGTAGTTGTTCACCTGATGATAATAAGAAATACTGTATCATATTTCAGGTTTGCTCCAGTAACGCCTTGTGACGTTACATAGTAGTTGTTCACCTGATGATAATAAGAAATACTGTATCATATTTCAGGTTTGCTCCAGTAACGCCTTGTGACGTTACATAGTAGTTGTTCACCTGATGATAATAAGAAATACTGTATCATATTTCAGGTTTGCTCCAGTAACGCCTTGTGACGTTACATAGTAGTTGTTCACCTGATGATAATAAGAAATACTGTATCATATTTCAGGTTTGCTCCAGTAACGCCTTGTGACGTTACATAGTAGTTGTTCACTTGATAATAAGAAATACTGTATCATATTTCAGGTTTGCTCCAGTAACGCCTTGTGACGTTACATAGTAGTTGTTCACCTGATGATAATAAGAAATACTGTATCATATTTCAGGTTTGCTCCAGTAGACTAATGCCTTGTGACGTTACGTAGTAGTTGTTCACCTGATGATAATAAGAAATACTGTATCATATTTCAGGTTTGCTCCAGTAACGCCTTGTGACGTTACATAGTAGTTGTTCACTTGATAATAAGAAATACTGTATCATATTTCAGGTTTGCTCCAGTAACGCCTTGTGACGTTACATAGTAATTGTTCACTTGATAATAAGAAATACTGTATCATATTTCAGGTTTGCTCCAGTAACGCCTTGTGACGTTACGTAGTAGTTGTTCACCTGATGATATTAAGAAATACTGTATCATATTTCAGGTTTGCTCCAGTAGACTAATGCCTTGTGACGTTACGTAGTAGTTGTTCACCTGATGATAATAAGAAATACTGTATCATATTTCAGGTTTGCTCCAGTAACGCCTTGTGACGTTACATAGTAGTTGTTCACCTGATGATAATAAGAAATACTGTATCATATTTCAGGTTTGCTCCAGTAACGCCTTGTGACGTTACATAGTAGTTGTTCACCTGATGATAATAAGAAATACTGTATCATATTTCAGGTTTGCTCCAGTAGACTAATGCCTTGTGACGTTACGTAGTAGTTGTTCACCTGATGATAATAAGAAATACTGTATCATATTTCAGGTTTGCTTCAGTAGACTAATGCCTTGTGACGTTACGTAGTAGTTGTTCACCTGATGATAATAAGAAATACTGTATCATATTTCAGGTTTGCTCCAGTAACGCCTTGTGACGTTACATAGTAGTTGTTCACCTGATGATAATAAGAAATACTGTATCATATTTCAGGTTTGCTCCAGTAGACTAATGCCTTGTGACGTTACGTAGTAGTTGTTCACCTGATGATAATAGGAAATACTGTATCATATTTCAGGTTTGCTCCAGTAACGCCTTGTGACGTTACATAGTAGTTGTTCACCTGATAATAATAAGAAATGCTGTATCATATTTCAGGTTTGCTCCAGTAACGCCTTGTGACGTTACATAGTAGTTGTTCACCTGATGATAATAAGAAATACTGTATCATATTTCAGGTTTGCTCCAGTAATGCCTTGTGACGTTACGTAGTAGTTGTTCATCTGATGATAATAAGAAATACTGTATCATATTTCAGGTTTGTTCCAGTAACGCCTTGTGACGTTACATAGTAGTTGTTCACCTGATGATAATAAGAAATACTGTATCATATTTCAGGTTTGCTCCAGTAACGCCTTGTGACGTTACATAGTAGTTGTTCACCTGATGATAATAAGAAATACTGTATCATATTTCAGGTTTGCTTCAGTAGACTAATGCCTTGTGACGTTACGTAGTAGTTGTTCACCTGATGATAATAAGAAATACTGTATCATATTTCAGGTTTGCTCCAGTAACGCCTTGTGACGTTACATAGTAGTTGTTCACCTGATGATAATAAGAAATACTGTATCATATTTCAGGTTTGCTCCAGTAACGCCTTGTGACGTTACGTAGTAGTTGTTCATCTGATGATAATAAGAAATACTGTATCATATTTCAGGTTTGTTCCAGTAACGCCTTGTGACGTTACATAGTAGTTGTTCACCTGATGATAATAAGAAATACTGTATCATATTTCAGGTTTGCTCCAGTAACGCCTTGTGACGTTACATAGTAGTTGTTCACCTGATGATAATAAGAAATACTGTATCATATTTCAGGTTTGCTCCAGTAACGCCTTGTGACGTTACATAGTAGTTGTTCACCTGATGATAATAAGAAATACTGTATCATATTTCAGGTTTGCTCCAGTAACGCCTTGTGACGTTACATAGTAGTTGTTCACCTGATAATAATAAGAAATGCTGTATCATATTTCAGGTTTGCTCCAGTAACGCCTTGTGACGTTACATAGTAGTTGTTCACCTGATGATAATAAGAAATACTGTATCATATTTCAGGTTTGCTCCAGTAATGCCTTGTGACGTTACGTAGTAGTTGTTCATCTGATGATAATAAGAAATACTGTATCATATTTCAGGTTTGTTCCAGTAACGCCTTGTGACGTTACATAGTAGTTGTTCACCTGATGATAATAAGAAATACTGTATCATATTTCAGGTTTGCTCCAGTAACGCCTTGTGACGTTACATAGTAGTTGTTCACCTGATGATAATAAGAAATACTGTATCATATTTCAGGTTTGCTTCAGTAGACTAATGCCTTGTGACGTTACGTAGTAGTTGTTCACCTGATGATAATAAGAAATACTGTATCATATTTCAGGTTTGCTCCAGTAACGCCTTGTGACGTTACATAGTAGTTGTTCACCTGATGATAATAAGAAATACTGTATCATATTTCAGGTTTGCTCCAGTAACGCCTTGTGACGTTACGTAGTAGTTGTTCATCTGATGATAATAAGAAATACTGTATCATATTTCAGGTTTGTTCCAGTAACGCCTTGTGACGTTACATAGTAGTTCACCTGATGATAATAAGAAATACTGTATCATATTTCAGGTTTGCTCCAGTAACGCCTTGTGACGTTACATAGTAGTTGTTCACCTGATGATAATAAGAAATACTGTATCATATTTCAGGTTTGCTCCAGTAACGCCTTGTGACGTTACATAGTAGTTGTTCACCTGATGATAATAAGAAATACTGTATCATATTTCAGGTTTGCTCCAGTAACGCCTTGTGACGTTACGTAGTAGTTGTTCATCTGATGATAATATGAAATACTGTATCATATTTCAGGTTTGCTCCAGTAATGCCTTGTGACGTTACGTAGTAGTTGTTCATCTGATGATAATAAGAAATACTGTATCATATTTCAGGTTTGTTCCAGTAACGCCTTGTGACGTTACATAGTAGTTGTTCACCTGATGATAATAAGAAATACTGTATCATATTTCAGGTTTGCTCCAGTAACGCCTTGTGACGTTACATAGTAGTTGTTCACCTGATGATAATAAGAAATATTGTATCATATTTCAGGTTTGCTCCAGTAACGCCTTGTGACGTTACGTAGTAGTTGTTCACCTGATGATAATAAGAAATACTGTATCATATTTCAGGTTTGCTTCAGTAGACTAATGCCTTGTGACGTTACGTAGTAGTTGTTCACCTGATGATAATAAGAAATACTGTATCATATTTCAGGTTTGCTCCAGTAACGCCTTGTGACGTTACATAGTAGTTGTTCACCTGATGATAATAAGAAATACTGTATCATATTTCAGGTTTGCTCCAGTAGACTAATGCCTTGTGACGTTACGTAGTAGTTGTTCACCTGATGATAATAAGAAATACTGTATCATATTTCAGGTTTGCTCCAGTAACGCCTTGTGACGTTACATAGTAGTTGTTCACCTGATGATAATAAGAAATACTGTATCATATTTCAGGTTTGCTCCAGTAACGCCTTGTGACGTTACATAGTAGTTGTTCACCTGATGATAATAAGAAATACTGTATCATATTTCAGGTTTGCTCCAGTAACGCCTTGTGACGTTACATAGTAGTTGTTCACCTGATGATAATAAGAAATACTGTATCATATTTCAGGTTTGCTCCAGTAACGCTTTGTGACGTTACGTAGTAGTTGTTCACCTGATGATAATAAGAAATACTATATCATATTTCAGGTTTGCTTCAGTAGACTAATGCCTTGTGACGTTACATAGTAGTTGTTCACCTGATGATAATAAGAAATACTGTATCATATTTCAGGTTTGCTCCAGTAACGCCTTGTGACGTTACATAGTAGTTGTTCACCTGATGATAATAAGAAATACTGTATCATATTTCAGGTTTGCTCCAGTAACGCCTTGTGACGTTACATAGTAGTTGTTCACCTGATGATAATAAGTAATACTGTATCATATTTCAGGTTTGCTCCAGTAACGCCTTGTGACGTTACATAGTAGTTGTTCACCTGATGATAATAAGAAATACTGTATCATATTTCAGGTTTGCTCCAGTAACGCCTTGTGACGTTACATAGTAGTTGTTCACCTGATGATAATAAGAAATACTGTATCATATTTCAGGTTTGCTCCAGTAGACTAATGCCTTGTGACGTTACGTAGTAGTTGTTCACCTGATGATAATAAGAAATACTATATCATATTTCAGGTTTGCTTCAGTAGACTAATGCCTTGTGACGTTACATAGTAGTTGTTCACCTGATGATAATAAGAAATACTGTATCATATTTCAGGTTTGCTCCAGTAACGCCTTGTGACGTTACATAGTAGTTGTTCACCTGATGATAATAAGAAATACTGTATCATATTTCAGGTTTGCTCCAGTAACGCCTTGTGACGTTACATAGTAGTTGTTCACCTGATGATAATAAGAAATACTGTATCATATTTCAGGTTTGCTCCAGTAACGCCTTGTGACGTTACATAGTAGTTGTTCACCTGATGATAATAAGAAATACTGTATCATATTTCAGGTTTGCTCCAGTAACGCCTTGTGACGTTACATAGTAGTTGTTCACCTGATGATATTAAGAAATACTGTATCATATTTCAGGTTTGCTCCAGTAACGCCTTGTGACGTTACATAGTAGTTGTTCACCTGATGATAATAAGAAATACTGTATCATATTTCAGGTTTGCTCCAGTAGACTAATGCCTTGTGACGTTACGTAGTAGTTGTTCACCTGATGATAATAAGAAATACTGTATCATATTTCAGGTTTGCTCCAGTAACGCCTTGTGACGTTACATAGTAGTTGTTCACTTGATAATAAGAAATACTGTATCATATTTCAGGTTTGCTCCAGTAACGCCTTGTGACGTTACATAGTAATTGTTCACTTGATAATAAGAAATACTGTATCATATTTCAGGTTTGCTCCAGTAACGCCTTGTGACGTTACGTAGTAGTTGTTCACCTGATGATATTAAGAAATACTGTATCATATTTCAGGTTTGCTCCAGTAGACTAATGCCTTGTGACGTTACGTAGTAGTTGTTCACCTGATGATAATAAGAAATACTGTATCATATTTCAGGTTTGCTCCAGTAACGCCTTGTGACGTTACATAGTAGTTGTTCACCTGATGATAATAAGAAATATTGTATCATATTTCAGGTTTGCTCCAGTAACGCCTTGTGACGTTACGTAGTAGTTGTTCACCTGATGATAATAAGAAATACTGTATCATATTTCAGGTTTGCTCCAGTAGACTAATGCCTTGTGACGTTACGTAGTAGTTGTTCACCTGATGATAATAAGAAATACTATATCATATTTCAGGTTTGCTTCAGTAGACTAATGCCTTGTGACGTTACATAGTAGTTGTTCACCTGATGATAATAAGAAATACTGTATCATATTTCAGGTTTGCTCCAGTAACGCCTTGTGACGTTACATAGTAGTTGTTCACCTGATGATAATAAGAAATACTGTATCATATTTCAGGTTTGCTCCAGTAACGCCTTGTGACGTTACATAGTAGTTGTTCACCTGATGATAATAAGAAATACTGTATCATATTTCAGGTTTGCTCCAGTAACGCCTTGTGACGTTACATAGTAGTTGTTCACCTGATGATAATAAGAAATACTGTATCATATTTCAGGTTTGCTCCAGTAACGCCTTGTGACGTTACATAGTAGTTGTTCACCTGATGATATTAAGAAATACTGTATCATATTTCAGGTTTGCTCCAGTAACGCCTTGTGACGTTACATAGTAGTTGTTCACCTGATGATAATAAGAAATACTGTATCATATTTCAGGTTTGCTCCAGTAGACTAATGCCTTGTGACGTTACGTAGTAGTTGTTCACCTGATGATAATAAGAAATACTGTATCATATTTCAGGTTTGCTCCAGTAACGCCTTGTGACGTTACATAGTAGTTGTTCACTTGATAATAAGAAATACTGTATCATATTTCAGGTTTGCTCCAGTAACGCCTTGTGACGTTACATAGTAATTGTTCACTTGATAATAAGAAATACTGTATCATATTTCAGGTTTGCTCCAGTAACGCCTTGTGACGTTACGTAGTAGTTGTTCACCTGATGATATTAAGAAATACTGTATCATATTTCAGGTTTGCTCCAGTAGACTAATGCCTTGTGACGTTACGTAGTAGTTGTTCACCTGATGATAATAAGAAATACTGTATCATATTTCAGGTTTGCTCCAGTAACGCCTTGTGACGTTACATAGTAGTTGTTGACCTGATGATGATAAGAAATACTGTATCATATTTCAGGTTTGCTCCAGTAACGCCTTGTGACGTTACATAGTAGTTGTTCACCTGAT